>NC_000072.6:36985311-37075311 GCF_000001635.26 Mus musculus | reverse complement strand
GGAACTCGGGCTTTTTTTTTTTTTTTAAACATTATCAGGGTAAAATGATATTTTCACTGGTAATGATCAATTATGGGTAAAGCAGAGATAGAGATGAGCTTCCATGGTGAAGCAGTCTTGTACATTGATAGGAAAATGCTTTCACTTAAGGAACCTCCTGGGAATTCTAGCATAAGGATAAGCCCAGCATTTAAAGTCTTACACAGCATGGTCTTTGCTGAACAGAATGCTCACTATCTGCAGAAAAAGTTTTTTGTCATGGGCTGGGAGAGGCTTTGTAGGTAAGAGAGCTTGCTGCACAAGTGCGGCCATGTAAGGCAAGGTCCCCAGCACCCATATAAACAGCCGAGTGTGAACTTCTGTCCTACTTACTCCAACACCACAAGTGAGCCTGAGACACGACGACATCTGGAGCTTTCTGGTAAGCCATCATAGAGTGGGAGGAGGAACCACAACAACAAAAACCAGGGTGCTTCTGGTTCAGTGAGAAACCCTAACCCTAAAGCAGAGAGAAATAGAGGACACAGCTTACTACATGCACACACATGTAAACATACGAATATCACACACAAAAACACCACACACCAATACATATATATGAATACATTATATACATACATACACTCACATACACATATATACATAAACATTTCTCTCTCTCTCTGTCTCTCTCTCCCCCCTCAAATTAGGATCTCCATAAAAGATTAAATACAAGTATCATAGCTAGATGAGTACATCCATACATAAATTTAAGTACAAGCTGGTAGCTGTTCTTAGTTCTTGGGTAAACTGTGTACCTGTGTAATGTCAGGCATGTGGAATAGATCCTGGCATCAAATCTTTCTCTATACCTATGGTCATACCTGTAGGAGGGGTATTATGCTGTACAGAGAATTCTGCTTTCTGCTCCCCGAGGGCTTTTGAAAACTTTTAAAATGAAATCTATGAGATGTTTTTACTTCCTCCTATTCCAGGAGACTCAATTTATGATCTTGTTTGTAGCAAGGATCTTAAGACAAATGAATGAAAAACATAACAGATATTATCAGATGATACTATTGGCCAGTTCTGGTTAGTGTATATTAATTGCCAGTGATAATGGAGAGGAATAACTTCCCATATTACAAGGGAAGAATAAGAGTCTGTCTGCAGTTGTGACTCAGTGCAGACCAAGTGATATGTGTGGTACAGACAATAAGGCAAACCAAAAATGTGCAGAGCCACGGTTAAATTAGTAACACAGTTAACACCAATAGAGAAGTATTTGGAATTTTAAAAAGTGATTCTTATAAGTTAATCTTAAGTCAAATCAACTATTTTGAAGCAATCTCAGGAATTATAAAGCTCTCCCTGACTTGCAGGGCACTGTTCCTTATGATCCAATTCAGACAAATGCTTACATTTCTACTTTTAAAGTCTTAAATATTTGCAACAATTTTTGCTTAAGACAGATATCGGTGTAAGAAATGAAGAAAGTTCAGATAAACTGAACTCTCTATGAATAAATAAACTTTAGTCTTACAAAAAGTAAGTTGGTATAATAATTTTTACACTCTGCCCCCAAAATAAGGAAAAGGGATTTTGGCATACTCATTTCTAAGTGTTTACAGTGCCAGACAAGACTGCAGGTATCAGTGGGAAACTGTACTGAGTACTTTGTTCAGGAAGGAAAACATGTCAATAATTTGTAAATGTTAGGGAAAGGGCTGTTTCTTGGTGGCTTTGCCAAGGATCAAAGCCTGCTCTTTCGATGAGGTTATTCTGAAAGGCAGTGAATAATGGGTTAACACAAATGGCATGATTTCCTGGTCAGAAAGTTTTTGTTGTGCTGTTGTTGTTTGTTTGTTTGTTTTCCAGTTGGGTTGTTGTTAAAGGACTCCACCCCAGTCTTTCGAAGGTCTAGGTTGCTGACCAGATTCAGCTACTTAGAGGAAGTTTAGAATGGAAGAGTTTCTTTTCCCGTTAGTGAATCCCAAATCACTTGGCATTTCTACCCTACGAGATACAGTGGAAACAGGTACAGCAGCCACACTGCAAAACTTCAGCTGTATGTTGCTGGCATTGTGAGCTTTGTACCGTACTCACTAAGTGTTTCAGAGATGTAAGTGTAGGGTGTAAGAGTGTATGTTTATAATATATTTCAAGATTTAGGAAATATTTGAATATAACTAGTGAAAGTTCTCTTTTGAAAGATAAATAATAATGGGGGGCAAATAATCAACTGAGACTTATAATTTCTTTGTGTTTGGACTTTTTAATCACTTTATGAGCTTTTGGGTATGTTGGTGGATATTGGAGACACTTTGTTTAAAGTCTTGGAGGTATGTTGAATATCTTTCATGGGATCAAATAAAACAGAAAACTGGCCTCAAGCCAAAAGATTCTCTGATTTCAAACCTCAGCTACTACAAAATCAATAAAAGAATGCAACCATTTTATATAAATCCCACTCCTCTAGCTTCAGCCAAGGGTCTAAAGCTGAGTGCCACTTCCTGCATGCCACAGATGGTAGAAGAGAGAGGCAGCCGAATTTAAAGTCACTCAGAATAAGCTTTATTTAACTTTATTCCAAAGGCTCAATTTGATTGAAAAAAAAATCTCAAAAGATTCAACAGAGTCACTTTGTTGATATTTTTAAGTCTGGAGTCAGTTGGATCCAGACCATCTGGCCTCGTGTCCTTATGTTCCTCTCAAAAAACCACGGAGTCATTTGAAATTTAGTCAGGGAATCCAGTCAGTGCCGTAAATAGCAGATCCGGGCGAGAATTAAGCCCGAGTGATTAGGATCTGGCTCTCTTTATTATGCTTAAGAGACTGGCCAAAATCTCCCCATGGCGTAGTCTGTGGAAACTTGGTCCACAAAGACTGTGAACCAGTTCCGTTTATGTACATGTGTTAGATAATAACTCTGAAGCCATGGTCTCGGTGACTGATGGAATAGAATCCAAAGTGAAGCACCAGGCTGCTTATATGAGGCTCATTCTCCTGGTGACCCATCGCAGTTCTAAATAGCGTTGATGCTCAATTCTATATAACCATCATGCTCAGTGCCTTAGTTGTGAGTGGCCTTGTTTGTTTTGGGCATCTGTCTGGCTGTCAGTACCACAGGAGAGTGTGTCTGTTTTCTCCTTGGAGTTGGAAGGCTCTAATACAGTGGATACAATTGGACACACGTAAGTTGTATCAGTGAATAGAGTAGCAAGTTTATCTTACAAAGAAGGCTTTCTTGACATGGAAGTAGAAGAGGGCCCCTCTGATAGATTTTTAGCAGTAACAGTAGTCTTTCATATGTATACATAGACATACACACATGTGTATGTAATATTATAAAAGCCTCAATTTGTCTCTTTTGATGCTTATCATCATTAGGAGATTTTGAATCATTCCCACTTTTGGGTTCAGAGAGAAGTTAGAAGTCAATGATTTGCCTGAAATCACTCAGGCAGTGAGAAGATCCAAGAGCTGTTCTCAGCTTTCCTACCCATCTTCTTCTAGTTCATGTATAACTTTCTGATATGTATGAATTGAAGGACAGGTACCTGGGTCATAACATTTAGCAGATCTCTCAACAAGGCTATAGTTACTGTCGTGCCACACATTTTATTCTATTGCTGTCTCGCAAGCAACATTGCAATATTGAGCACTTATGAGTGACAGTTAGAAATCTAGCATGTTTTCAGTGTCGATAGGGGGCTGGTTTTCTGCCTGGGTGAGGGTACTATGAGGAGGCATAGTTCCAGATAACTTGGGGTAAGATGTTTTAAGCTTTCAAAGCACACTGTTCTTAGCTGAGTTAAGATGTAAAAACAGCAACTCCCTCATTCAGTTAATAGCAGCATATGTATGTACATTGGGTCCAGGATATTTAAAGAGCTGTTCAAAGTTTCTAAGAACTACAGAGTGACCTACTTCAGACCTTACAGTTCCATTGGAGAAGGACAAGCATATCCAGCAGTAATTTAGGACATCTGAATAGTGTCAAGGTTAAGATCCAGATGATATAGCCAATGGAGAGATCATGCAAACTGGAGTGGTTTGGGGGGACTTTTTAGATTTTGCTGTGTTTGCTGTGTAATATGAAGATACTGCATATAAAATTACAGCTTTCTAGTTGATTGGTTGAGAACAAAGAAAGAGGGTGGTCTCAGACATGTAAATTTAAAACAACAAGGCATACTATGAAATATAATTAGACCTATCTCGCTTTATAGAAATCTGTTGATAGTAAGAGTGGGATATTAATGTCAAAATGTTGATTTGGGGTCAGAGGAGATAGCTAAGTGGATAAAGTGCTTCTCGTGCGTCTGTGAAGGTCAGAGTTTGGAACCTCAGCATCTACATAAAAAATTGGGAGAGTTTGACTAACTGCTTGTAATTCCAGCCCTTGGGAGGCAGAGAGAAATGACCCCTAGGCCAAGCTGGCTAGCTACACTAGCTGAATCAGCAAGTGCCAGGCTGAGTGAGAGTCCCTGCCTCAGAAAACGAAGTGGAGGGTGTCTGAGGCAGACACCTGATGTTAACCTCTAGTCTCTGCATGTACACATGTGAACATGCATTCACACATGCATGTGCCCAGACCCATGCAAATGTGCATACAGATACACACTGCATAACACACACACACACACACACACACACACACACACACACACACACACACACACACACACACGACTGGGAGGATTGTGGGATTGTGGGTATTGCTTAAAGCCCGGATGAATGGTTTATTCTTTAAGGAAAAAGGGGTTACTGAAGCCTTTTATGAGGAAGCACACACTAAAAGAACACCAGCTTACCTTGTGACAGTAAAGAATGAGGGAGGAAGGCCTGTCACTACCGAGACAAGTCATAACACGAGCACAGTGTCGCATGTGCAGTGAGCAGGGGCATCACCAGAATGACGGGTGGGCCTGGGGTCCGGGGCCTGAGAAATCCGTGTGCTCTGACCCAGCCTCATTCCTTCATGCTTTGCTCCTTTGATCACACAGTCTAACAAATTATTGCTCTAGCGCCGAAGAAATGTGCCACCCATCTCTCTCTTACTGCTCCCTCCAAAGTGAGTTCAGTGAACTTTCCCATTGTCGCCAACGCAAAGCCAGTCTGGCCTCTTTGCAGCATGTTGAACAGTTTGATATTTTTGAAAGACTTTGGAGACATCATCTTTAAGCCCATTAGATTGTGTTGTCCTCTCAGTAACATTCCTGTCATGGTTCTGACACTTGACAGTGGAACTGGGCTGGTGATTGCTGCGGGTGTACAGAGGTCAAAGCTGACCCAGTATTTCAGTTTATATGTGACACAGAAGCAATACTGGCCTGGGGAAAAGCCATTGCTGTTGACAGAAGGAGGTTTAGCAAGACACAGCTGGGGAGGCTGTGTCTGGGGATCTGAAGATTATCCGAGGTGCAGTGCTTTACGTGGGAGCTTGTAGGGGGCATCCTGTCTGTGGTTTATTATAACACAAAGGCACAAAACAAGGCCAGCAAAAAGAAAACAGAGCGAAGCCACGAAGATACCAGATACCACCAGCTTCGCCTTGGAGTCCTGTAAAATATGCTAAGCCCCTCCAGCAGTAAGCTGAAAAATACATATAAATATTATTTACCCATCTCATTAACACTCTTCACCCAGGAATTTCACTGAAGCTTCTTTGCCTAAGTTCCTTTTGTATAACACAGGAAAATGTGCTAGACTCCGGGAAGGAAGTCAGGGATGCAGCATCAATGGTATTAGTTCAGGGGCCATTCAGATTGCTTTAGGAATCGAACTAAGTCTCCCAAAGGATAAGATACCAGATTCTATCCCTGAGCCAGTTTTGCAAGCACCTTTCTCCTAAGAATAAGAGTCTAAGAATGGCTAACTCTTCCTTCAACGAGTAAAAAGATCATCACTGTTGCTGATTGTCATGGAGAAGTAATTACGCTAAGGGAATCTTACAAATCCAAATTAAGAAGCCATGTTTCCCATTTTTCCCTTTCTCCCTTCTATTGCCTCTGTGGGAGGGGCTTTGACTGGGGAGGAGAATGAAGGTCAATAAGTAAAGGGAGGAAGGAAGGAAGAATAGCACAGTAACACGAGGATGCTTGAGAACACTGTAAGGAATCATATTATTTTATATTTATCTAAATTTACATATAATACATTTAAGTCTATGTGTACACACACACACAAACACACACGCACACACACACATTGTTTAAATGAAATTACTCCACTAAAAATGATAATGCTCTACCCAAGAGCCATACAGAATCTAACACGATCCCCAGGGCCAGGCATGAGAAACACCCTTTAGAGTAGTTGGCAATGAAAGACTGTCCATCTAGGCTCCTTCTGTGACCCTGGCTTTACTCCCAGAAGTTGGAATTAAGACCCCATGTCTGAAGACACTGAGCACTTTGGCAGAAGGCACTGAGTCATTGCGCTGGACGTGACCCAAAGCTTCCTCCCTGGAGATTAGCTCTTATAGTACCATACCATGCTGCTCAAGCTACCCAGGGGGAAGAGAATCCAGTCGTCCTCCTCAGCCGTGACACCTATAAACCACATCAGTGGCCAACACAGAAGGACATCCATGGAGGTGCAGTAGTGGCTCGTGTACCTTAGTGCTAACCGACATCTGCCCACATTAGACTGAAGGCTAACTGAAGAGGAGGGAAATCCTGCCCTGGTACTGTAATTTTACCTGGGACAAGTGAGGGCAGAGATCTCATAGGAGAGCTGACCACTGTCACTTTCCTAAACCAGGATAATTCCTGACTGGGTTCTAGATACTTATAGCTCTTATAGACTCAATGACGCATAGCTCTCTTCTCTGTCAAAGACACTTCTTTTCACAACAGACCAAGGCCACTACAGAAAGCCACATCTAAGCAGAAAGCAGAGAACAAGTCCTTCTGAGGTGCCCAGCCCCAAATGATACATCTAAAATTCATCCCCTGCTCTTAAGGCTCAGGGAACATCTTGGAAGAGAGAGCAGAATGATTGTTAAGGGCCAGGTCAGGAAGTCTACTTCGAGGTTGAGCCTTTTAGAATTGGCAGGGAAACCACACAGGAGGAGTGAAATGGGTGAATCTGAGGGGAGACGCTTTGAGCATTACTGTGTACTTCCTGTGTGGAATGACCTTTCTTGATGGATGAGTCAATTTGCTGGGTCATCTAAGGCAGTGGCTCTCAACCTGTGGGTCATGACCCCTTGGGGGTAGCATATCAGATATTATATTAGGATTCATAGTTACAGTTATGAGGTAGCAATGAAAATAATTTTATGCTTGGGGCTCACCACAATATGCATTAAAGAGTTGTAGCTTTAGGAAGGTTGAGAACCACTGATCTGAGGAGACTTTATGGCAATTGTATTGTCTTTGTTACTGCATGCTAGTTAAGAATGAAACTGGAAAGCTGCTTGTTTTGAGAACAGACATCCTAAGGGAAGGGTGAAAGTCCTTGAATTTATTTCTGTAAGCTTGGACTTTACCCAGACCCTGACATCTAGGTTCTGCTTTTGGTATTTAATTTCTCTTTTTCTGAGTTCTCAGATACTAATGTTGAACAGTCTTTATAGTATATGACCAAGTGAAGCAACACACACACACACACACACACACACACACACACACACACACACACACAAGAGATTTTTTTTTAAAAGGAAAATCTCTATGGTAGTGTGGCTGGCTTAGAGAAGCTTATGGTGTAGGAGACACCACTGCCTCCTTTGTCTCATGCTCCAGATGGCTCTGAAATAGAAAAATCATTGCATGGCAGAAGGTAGAGAGGGGAGTACGGTGTGGCACATGCAGTAATGGTTACTATAGCAATGGATGATAATCCTGGCCTCTTTCACTTCTGTAAACCCCAGGAGGGCAACTGTGGGCTATAATGAAGGAGGTTTTAAACTCTCTGTCTCTTGTCCTACTGTCTCAGGGCTTCCAGCAAAAGTTCTCCTTCCACAGTAAAGAGATCGTGGCCATCAGCTGTTCTTGGTGCAAGCAGGCGGTAAGTGCCAGATAAAGCAAGCAACACAACACGGGCTCACGTGACCCCAACTGGGCATTCCGATGCTTGGGTTCCTGCCTACTGTAGAGTATTGCCCTGACTGAATATTCAGATTTTCTCAGACAGCATCCTTAGAAGAAGAAAGAGAGTGAAAGTATAGAACAAAAGGAAATATAAGTAGGGAAAAAATAGCAACTTTGTACTTCTTTTGTACATCTTGAAGTCCAGGATAAAAGACTAGGAGCCCTCCCTGATTCTTGCCCTGGGACTGGAATCTAATGCTCCTTTTCTCTAGAGCACCCACGGTCCTCCCTATCCACTAGACTGCTGAGGATTAATTGTCATTCCATAGCACAACACGGGGAGCCGCCAGTGAGCTCTGCAACACAGGGTTCAGGCGTCTGGGTTCCCCGTCGTGCTGTGGTGGCTTTGTCATGGGACTGTGAAGCAGGATGGCCTCTTACTTTGTTCTTTCGGTTTAGATTTTGTTTTTGTTTTTGTTTTGTAGCTATCCATGTGCCCACTAAATCACATCCATTCCCTTATATGTGACCATGCGTATTCGTCAAGATCCCACACCTCTGTCCCATTTACTCTTCTTTTTCTTTTTATCTCCCATCTTATCTACTCTGAAAAGTACCTGCTTGGCCCCTTTATCCGAAACAGATGCTGGGCTTTATTAGTTTCTCGCCTCCATGCCTGCTTTTCATTTCACTCCAACCCAGTTGGCAAACTATAGCAACCAGGGCCAAGCGGGGCTGGTGCCTAGTTCTATACATAATAACCTCAACATAGCCATACCCTATCATTTATGAATTCTCTGAAACTGTTAATACCTCAGAGATGACTTCAGCATTGGCAACACACCCAGGCCTTTACAGAAACAGTTTGTGAACCCCTCCTCTAGTCTTTGTTTTAAAATAGAATCTTAATGATATAGAATTATGCTATCCTTTTGTGACCCTCCTGCTTCAGCCACCCGAATGCCAGGATGATCTGCTCACACTGGCCTATCAGCCTCCCATCTGCCTTTTGGAGTGTCTGTGTCGATAGAAGCATAGCACCTTTGTGGTGAAGGAAACCTGAGAAGAAAGATTGTGTTGTGTTAGCTAGGTTAAGGGTTTACAGGTCTCCACAAAGCAGATACAACTCCTCAAACTAGCCACAGGGCTGGAACAAGTGTAGTTTGAATGAATCGTAGTTGATGTTTTTAGTGGGTCAGAGTCTTCGCAGTATAAGATTCAACCTAACAGTTTCCCTAGGGCCTTCATTTGTCAAGAGCCTCCGGTTATAGGAACAGCCTCACTGGTCTGGACAGTTCCCTGCCACCATCTCACCACATTTTGCTTTTCTTGTTATTTCCATTTCTTCCCAGTTGTCACACATGTAACCTCTGTGCTTCTAGTGAAACTCCACGTCCTAGGGACAGCGTCTCCTTCTGGGATTAGGTGTCAACCAGTCTCTGTGCTGCTCATGCTGCTGGGTCTACTGAACTGGTGAGAGGCTGCTGCTGGGACAGCATCTCATCTGTTCGGATAGGCTCCTGTGACCTTGGGATGACGTGTCTTGTTCAGGGTCTGATAATTTGGAGCACTGTAAGGTGAACACCTGTGTCCTCTTCATTATCTGCCATCTGAGTCACTACAGACAGTGACTTTTCTCTTGACCATTATGGGTATAATTTTGGCCATTTTCACATAATTTTAATATGCCAGAAAGTGTGGAAATTGATTTTGCAAGGTCAAATATGCAAAATATGTGTGCACAAATTATGGTATTGATATATTTTAGTAGTGCAAGTAATTCCTTCTAGGAAATTTGATGTCAAATACAGAAAGAAACAAATAACTGACCCTCTAAGTTGCAGGAGGAAGATCTTGGGGTTAAGGAGCTGGGTTCTCTGTGTATATGTCTTGACTCCAACATTTAAAAAATATAGTCCTGAGAGTACCTCTTAGTCTCTAGTTTGTAGATCACTCAAGTATAAGTTGAAAGAGTTGCTTAGGCAATGTTTGAAGCCCTTGTCACTGTAGAAATGCAATGGGTATGCATTGAGATTTAATTTTAATTGCTTTAAAAAGTAATCAATTTTGAAAGAAGGTACTCAAATGATATTTTTGTGGTGTGGCATTCCTCCGGTTTAATTTGTTTGCAAATTCCAAATAATGGGTGGTATGTTGAATTATTAATTATTACATCAGCATTTTTTCTTAATTGATATAAATTAACTACTGAATTATAGGAGAGCTTCACAATATGCAGAAATGAAAACAAAATCCTTGTGATGTCACAGAATCAGATTAGACTGGCTATGTGTGCCCATTTTCCCCAGACAGTCCTAATTGATGTCTGTCTCCCAACACTGCCATTACTCGTGGTTCCTGCTCACTCTTAAATAGCTCCAGTAGAAATGATGAATTGTGCATTGGTTACAATCAGTGTAATTCAAGTTGAAAACTAATTTAAATTAAAAAGTCACCATGATTAGAACTTAAGTTCTTTAATTATTGCACAAGCTGATTTTATGTCCATTAGAAATGAAATGTCCCCACAGGACTGTCACCCCAGAGTCAAAAGAGGTGACTGCAGATGTGACCAGACTGAGGTCACATGCCAGCCTCCCAGCAGAACCGTGAGTTAAGCCCTCACCCTAGGGTACTGCGGTGACTTATTAGCTTATATTTCCTTCCTTCCTGTAATGAACACGCTCCTCCTTGGGCCTGTGGAGTGTCACAGGACCACTGTGTTTTTAAGGGTTTTAGATAAGCCTGGTAGAAGCAACTCTTTGTGCTTTGTTACCACTGAGATTAACAGCTTTCCAGAAGAGACGTTTTGCTTCCTTCCTGGCTCCCTAAACTGGAAAGATTACTGGGAGGATTTACAACGGCGGTAGAAACAAACAGGCAAGAGATGGGCATGGCCTTCCCATCTGTCTTCATTTTCTTTTCTACATTATCTAACAGACACAGTTGTGTGTAGTTAGATTAGTAGAGCTCGCCAGTGCTCAGCCTCTTTATGTAAATCGTCTGTTAGACAGTTAGAATGCCGTAGTGGGCTTCTAGGCTCCTGTTAACCCGGTTTGTTTACACTGGAATGAATTACTCTGCCCTCTATGTTCCTGGGCTGGTTAAATGCTGATGAGATGTATGTGTTCTTGATGTGCGTCTGTATGATTTTGTGTGTGTGTGCGTGCGTGCGTGCGTGCTTGTGTGTGCACATGCACGTGTGTATACACTTATCCCTTCTTGCTGTGAATTACTTCTTATTCAGAATTGCTTATGAGCCTGTTTCTCTCTTCAGTTTCACAATAAAGTGACCTGCTTCATGCTGCATCATATTGAGGAACCCTGCTCCCTGGGGGCTCACGCCGCTGTTATTGTCCCGCCCACCTGGATCATTAAGGTGAAGAAACCTCAGGTAACTGCAGGATCCTGGTGCTGCTGGCCCAGTGCAGAGAGAACTGAATGGCTCTGATAGATTTGCTCTTCTCCCTCAGTAGTCTTTGGCGTCCTATGACCTTTACACATCCATCCCCATGGTCTGGTGCTTAGCTTATCAGGCTCATCTCATGGGCCCATCACCTGGCTTCACTAGACTCTCTCATGGAGCCAGAGTCCCATTCTCATGAAAGCCCACTGTCCTCCTCATCCATGTGCAATGATCCCCTATAAAGGCAGCCGTCCGGCGTCTTAGTGAGTACCAGTGAGCGTATATTGGATGCTTACACGCTCTCTCCGAAGCCTGAGAGGAGTCGACAGAGAGCAAGGATTGCAAGCATCACAGTTTAGTGAAGATGTCTGCCAGTATAAAGGGCAGGCTGTGAGTCATAACCTCCATTACATCCAAGCCTGCTTGGAGAGCCACAGTCTTTTTCTTAATACAAATTGAATCTGCTATCTTAGTCCCTAATCTCATTCTGGGTGGTTACTGGCTTTCCTGTTTAAGCCAATCTCCTTTTGTTAGTCTGGGGGAACTTCCTGAGGATGTAGGGATTATCTTTCTGTTTAAAAGGTGGGTGGAGGTTTAGAGCTGTAGAAAGAGTAGGAAGCAAGACAAAATAGCACGCTGTGTACTCTTATATTCTTGGGCCGGCGAGCCAAGTTAGAGCATGCTAGGTTTGTGCTGAATGAAACGTGTCAGAGTAAACATGTAGGATAACAGGAGGCTATTCTTTATTACGGGCATATACATGACTGAATTTCTATTCCAGAGTCCACAACAACATTTTATATAATGTTGGCGTTTTCTGGGGAAGTATACTCGTTGTGGACCTAGATCTCATGTTAGTCATCCTTAGACATTACACTGGATCATGGCTAATTAAATGCTTGCTCAATTAAGAATATCTTCTTGACCTCATATTTTGGAGTAATGTGATAGAAGAACATTAGAATATGAAATAGGTATGTGCATATGACTATGTAAGTACACACACACATATGTAAAGAGATATGAGGTGGATAGACAGATAGATGACAGACAGACAGTAGGATTCCCATTTGGACAGCCATTCTACTCTGCCATACCACACCTCTCTTCGTTAAGCTTCTTCTCGATGTCTCTATAGGATTTTCTGACATTTTTCTGACTCTGCATTCCACAATTTATAATTCTCTCAATCATGGTCTGATCACAGACTCGGGCGCTATGAGCAACCCCTGAATTTATGGCTATGGAATTCAGCAGCAGTGGCCACACGAGATTTTTCTTTCCATCTTTAGTAATGGAACTGTGCTAAGAGCACTCTCCCTCCTTGGCAGGGTAATCTTCTTTGATTGTTATCCTACACACTTTGGCTGGGCTTTTCTTTGAAAACACTGGTTTTACTCTATCATTTCTTTCCTGTGAAGAAGCCCACTGTTTCAGAATAAAATCGCATGTATCAAGAATCTGTCTATTATCAGGCCTGAGCAGTGACCAGCCCCTCACGCAAGTCTGCCTTCCTCTCCCAGAATCTACAAATAATGTTTTAGATACATCAGTGTCTCCCCTAGGGAACATACACTCAAAGGACTGAGTTGGGACACTGTAGTCTCTTCAAAGGTAGGATTGTATTTAGTCTTTTAGTTTGAAGTTTAGTGTATAATGAGTAATGTACATGTATTATACTTGTACAAAGGGAACTTCAGATAAACATGTCTCCTTTCATTAACTTCAAATTTTAGACACTTTTCCTGGCATTTCCGTTATACATCCATATTTTTGCTACTGGTTTTCATGCAGAGAGATGCACCATTTGGACAGATACGGAACTGTCGCACGTACAGGCTTCAGGGTTGTTAATAAGTGGTGCTGTGCTGCACATACTTCTTCAGAACTTGCTTAGTTTGTTTAAAATGAGACTCTTGGGTAAAAATCTCTAGCACTTAGTTACATTAATTACTTAATGTAATTCTAAATTAGGTCACTTTCATGATTTCCACTCAGTAGATACTTCACAGTTGGTCTTTACCCTACTGATAGGTATCTACACTATTTCCGATGTCCTGTTTACAGACAGTGAGGTGCCTACCCTTTCTACTCCTGGATGAGGTTTTCTTTCTTAATTGTCTTGTTTTGACTGGATGATCTTTTATTGCTGGAGACCTGTGAGACAGAATGACAGATTCTATTCACTGACTAACACAATCCCACAGAATTGCTTAAACCATTTCTTTGTGAACTCTGAAGAACTATTAGCATGTGTGATTTGATGTTACATGGAGCTCTTAAGACTTGCTCCTCAACTTCAGAGGCAAGTTTTCTTTGTTCTTTTCCATCATCAGAACCACTTTTATTCCAGTGGGACACCTGGAGCAGGAGGTGAGCATTCCTTAAATACACAAAGCTCTGGCTTCTTCCTTCTGTGATCTGTCAAGATGTTGTCTGGTGTTTATGGGAGAGACTTCCATGGTTATAAAGAAGTGATATATCATTTTTAGGTATTTTAATATAACCAGTTATTTATGATCCTATAACCTGGAAAAAATCCCTCAAGGGGAATAAGAGCTAAAGTTTCATTTACAGTTAAATGGTTCATCCATAAAGACTTCCTAACTGTCCAGGAGGGAGTCATAACTCTGATCGCTTGGTTGGTAGGATTAGCTCCGTGGCAAGGTAAGATTGCCCTGACTCCTGGTTCAAGAAGACAAAAGGCCTTTATCTTTTCTGACGTCTTTCATTGAATGGCTAGAGAGCAATGCTGTTGAGATGGAAGACCACAAAACCAAGGCTGGGTGGTGTTGATCTTGTAAGGGGATCACTTGGGCCACGGGAGTTAGCTGCCCTTTTCAGAACAGGCAGGCTTTGTTTTAGAATGTCAGAGGTGGGTGAAAGGTTTCTTGACTCTTTCATCGCCAGCGCTTTACAAATCACTTTTTGACATTGCCTCTCTATACTTACAAAACAGGTCACTTCGTTGAATTCCCCAGTACTATCCCAGGAGGGGCAAGCTTTGCTATTATCTTTCTAGGGTGGGTTTCTTAGCTTGTCCTGGCTATGGTACACCCTAAATCTGCCTTCCTACCTATCGACTCCACATAAGGTGATTTTGGACATTGGTACTCAAACAGAAGGGAGCTGTGGGGATAGTGAGGCATGCTGGGAAATTCCAGATACTTGCTATTGCTGTTTCCCCATTCTTGACAATATAAAACATCCATAGAACTCACATAGACAGGCCCAGCTACTTTAAGTCAGTCACCACACTTGTTTTGTAAAAAAAGCCTCAGATGTATTGGTCTTGGTGAGGCTCAGGGGCTCTTGCTATACCTCTGTTGGAAGACTGTTTTGTGTGTGTGCTTCTTCCTAGATTTGAGTTCCTTGTCTGCTCTTCTTTCACATTTCCCTCAACCCCCATTTCTAATTCCATGTTTCCCACATGTGCTTGAGCATCAAATTACCCAAAATGCTATAAATTTTAAGATACGTTAAAGCAAGTTGTAGAGGATCTTCACCTGGTGCAGTAGAACTACGTCTTGGAATTTATTTGTTGAGCTCTGTCCAGAACGGAGGCCCCTAGTGTATTTCTGCAAGCACAAGCAACTGGTATTTGCATTTATTTGGTCTAGACAGGAAATGAACTAACACATCACAACAGTGAGGATACAAGCCATCACATCCCAAGTATGGCTGTCCAAACTAGAAGAGTCTTAGTAAATGCTGCTAGTTATATAATATTCATTCTTTTTAAAAATCATGATTGTGGCATGGTTGTGTACTTAGGACTTGTGCTAGGTAGTAGGGCCAACAGATGTTAGCAGAAACAATCATGGGATGGCTGCAAAACTCATTGCTTCACATACCTTTTCTCGTTCAAACTCAACAACTGTCCCATGAGGTAGGTATTATCGCTCCATGTTAAAAACTAAGCACCTGCCATTTTAAACACTTGCCCAACCTAACAAAGTACACACATCTCACCAAAGGGAGTTGCTGCTGGATTTGTAGCAAACCCATCAGATTCACAGCCCTCTTTTACTCATGGTGATCTAACTTACCGGGGTCTCTTTAGTGCCGCTTTCCAGGTACAAACCCACATTTTCATCATCAGATACATGATAGTATCCTGATTGTTTCACCCACAAAGCTTTTAAGAAGAATCTTTCTGTTGGCCTCACTTCAAGCAGATTGAGTCTTTCACAGGGTCTAGGTCTGAGTGAGGCTGGTGGGTGATGCTGGCTGAGTAGTTTAGAAGATCCTTTGACGACACCTAGTAGAGGCTTCTTCTGCAGCTGCAGCTGCTCCAGACTCCAAATCATCCTTTTTCTATTCAAATTTATCAAAATATGGCATCAACTTTTGCAATGAGAAAGAGACAAGAACATTGTGAAACATCGCACTAGCCTAGTAATTTCAAAGCCAGGAGTTCTGTTTGCAGAAGTGTAGTCAATAATGAGTGTCAAGAGAAACTCCGGAGTCAGGAGCACTAGCTTCCAGAATCTCTTTTCTGGAGAGTTGTATGAGGTCCTGAAGACATTTTCCTTTGATGGAAGAAGAAAATGTGGGGATGCATGGCGGTTCTTCAAAAAAAAAAAAAAAAAAACCTTCCCCAGCTTTGGTGAACACAGGCTACACATAAGTTTGCTTTTTTCCTTTTTTCTTTTTCCTTTAAGTAAAATAAAAAAAAAAAGCTAGCTTGTTTGGATTGTCTTGATTTTGATGCATTAATTTGTGTATTATAGACTAATGTTTAGTTTTGAATGCTCTAAGGAAAAAAATTACGTGCAGATTAGCTATTTAAATTTCTTCAAACTAGTTTGAAAGCTGTTAACTATTCAAATAATGTAAGTGTGTATTCTAATGTCTAAGCTAAGAATTCTGCATTTCAGGCTCTCACCACTGGGTCAAACATCTATTATATGGTCAGTACTATCTTACTTTTGTGAAGATGCAGTCTAATTAATTATTAAGTCCACTGATTAAATCTGATTAATGTTCAGTCTTCAGCCAGTAAGTGTGACTATCCTGTAAGACTCCCTCCTCTGAGTATTTGTAGCAAATGTTAAGAGAAAAATGGTTAGGCAAAGTAATCATGGATTGTGGTTCATAAAATCTCTAAAGTAAAATTAAAGAGTCACTATGTGTCAACAACTTTGAGTTACTTCCATAGAATAGTTCAAGGCTACTTAGTGGAGAGAAGACATTTAAATTAATGGGTCTTCTGAAACAGAGAGAAAAATAATGCTCACAGCTCCACTATTGTAAGTAACCACAATAGGGTGTCTTCCTAGCATTGAAAATAGTATGCTTCAGTGTTGATAAGACTGTTTAGTTGTGAAGTTCTCCTGGGGTTGAGCATTATTTTATAACTACTACTAAAACAGATCATAAAAAAAAATAAACAAGGAAAATGAAGAGAAAGAAAACGATAAAAAAATGGCCTCCTTTTTTACATTTCCACATAGGTGATCTCCATACCAGGAGATGAACTTGAACTTGGTTGGGCGGGAGACGGACCTGGTTGGGCGGGAGACTGGAGCCCCTCAGAGAATTTGGGATTCTTCCATTTTTACTGGGAGGGTTGGCAGGTACACCATGTGTTGTTATGTGAGTCCATAAGAGCCCCCCCTGTGCGTGGCTCTAACTCCCTGCCCCCTCGTGGCGGGGAGTCAGTTGCTCACTCTGGAGCACTCGACTGGTTTCTGTCTGTGGCTTACCCATGAGCAGTGGCTTGGAAGTGTCAAAGCATGAGAAGCATGCAGCCAACAGCATGCGCTGCCGTCCTCTTTCTACATTACATGGTTCTGCATGGAGAGGCCAGGGCTACCTGCCTCCGAGCTGAGCTGCGCCCTCCTTTCCCCACAGAACTCCCTGAAGGCTTCCAACCGGAAGAAGAAGAGGACAAGTTTTAAAAGGAAAGCCAGTAAAAGAGGAACTGAGGTAAGTCTTTCAGAGAGATGTGTGAGACATACAGCTTTCTCTGCAGAGGCTACTTCGCCAGAGGAGCTGATCCACACTTAATGCTGTGATGTGCCTTCTATAGGCCTTCCCCTCCCCCTTCAGCCATTCTAAGCATGTTGGAATCCTTCATGTTCCAACTCCATCAAGTTATCCATCAGTTAGTCAAATCTGACCCGCCGTACCAGAGGCAGAGCATCTGCCCTTACTTGGATTATCTCCCCCCAAAACGATGCTTATGATAGAGACGGCAATAAGAGCCGACACTTCTAGAATGCTTCGAGTGTGCAGAGTGAAATCCAAAGCATAGCTCAGTTTTATGGACTAAATTATAGTTAGAGGTGCTTTGTTCCAGGAGATGTGTACACACTGCTATGAAGATTCAGCCCTATGGAATAAGACTCATGACCTTAGGGGCTGCACGGTGTTCTCTCTGGGGTCTTTATCCTAATGGTGCTGCCTGTGCCTCTTCCAGCAGGAAACCAAAGGCCGTCCTTTTGTGATCAAGCCCATCTCCTCCCCTCTCATGAAGCCTTTGCTTGTCTTTGTGAACCCAAAGAGTGGGGGAAACCAGGTGAGTGGTTTATCATGTGTTTCACGTTGAGTACTCGATACGTCAAAGGCACAGTCCCCAGGACTGAGTGAAAGAGCATCTCAGGAGCCCAGGCATCTGAGCTCTGCCAGAACCAGGACCAGAATCAACGCCTGCAGTCTCTCACTCTCCTTCCACGCACAGCTAGACCAGAGGTACTCAGAAGACGTTGGGACTAGCATTTTCTCTACAGATATTCTAGAAGGATTATTTCAGAGTTCCACTTAGTTAATAGATTTCACTGGAGAGGAAAGGGAAAATCCTTATTTGTGTTCAATAATGGCCACACTAAGGAGAGGAGAACAACAGAATGGTTCAGTGGCCCCTGTGTCCCTCTCCCCCCAGTTTTCATAATTAGGAATATCTTTCCGACGTGTCCTTATTTTTTCTTGTTAGAGTTTAACCTGACTCTTTTGTCCCTGTCCTGGGGACAGGAACAACGAGAGCTCATTTGTCACAGCGATTGTAAACAAGTACCTCAAGGCCAGAGAAAACAATCGGTTTCTAAAGACTCCATTATCTCATCTGCTCTCTGTCCAGCTCCTCCAGGGTACCTTAACATTAACCCCAGTTAAGAACACAAAGATGTCCTTACAGAAGATAGTGGCATCCCACAGCAACCTCACTCTGTGAGGCCACCATTGGTTTTCTCTGTAATACAGTCTTTTATCTTTTGATTCATTTCTCGTCCTGCTTCCCGGGGCTTCCTGTTAAGGCTCTTCTGTGGGCTTTGATTTTCCATTATTTTCTTGGGAATTTGGATGCAGAACTTATCTTTTTTCTGACCATTAAGTGTACACTTTACCCTTTGAGAAAAGACTCTTTGAAGTTTCACTATTAACAAGTAGAGATCTGAGCTTCTTTGATGGCCTACATGATGAAAGATGTCATGTCATTAGGGTTTTGTCTGAGTCTTCCAAATGACGTCACCATTGCTAAAATCATGGTCATTTCTCAGGATGAACTGGTTACAGGGTAACTTGTCGCAGGAGAGCCTATGGTTTCAAAGAAACCTCTGGTCTCCTCCTTCTTCAAGACGCCTGATCACTCAAAAGGTTAAAAACCAATTTCAGTACTATGGAGAACAGGGAAAACCGCTATTCTAACAAACAATGTATTTTCTGCACCCTTCACTTTCCTGTCTGTGAGTGGTGATGTCCTTCCTCGTCTAAGGTGTGGTTCTACTGTAATACTGGAGAAGAACCTAGTGAAGGGTTTCTTAGGGTTGATGTTCAGTTTCCCCTGACACACCCACTCAAGGACTGGCCTCCTTGTAGCCTAACAAGGGTGATGCAGTTGAAAATCCAGAAAATGATCAAAGTATTTGCAATCAGTTTCCTGGGTTTGGTAGTCTGAGCACTGCAGGCTAGTTACCATCTACTAAATTGTATCAGGGCTCTCCCTACATAACTCATGGTTTTTGAGTAGCCCAAGCTGGCTTTGAGCTCCCCGGATAGTCAAGAATAACTTGAACACATGACCCTCTCCCTTCTGAGGATTACATCATGTGCCACTAGGCCCAGTTAATACAACCCAAGGTTTCATGTGTACTGGCAAGCACTCCACCAGCTGAGCTGCACCCCAGCCCTGAAGTGGGTTCATTGATCACGCTACCCCCTCCTCTGTATGTGCTTTTCGGTTTTCCTTTCCTTTGTGAGGCTTGCAAGCCACTGTACAGCCCTGTTCCTGTTCCAGTCTCTGTGAATTAATAATGACAGAAGGCTTCAGACGTTATCTAAAGACTGCTTCTCAGTTCACAGAGGACTCACAGATCAAAGCTAAGTGAATTTGGAGGAAATCTTTTTTCTTAGGGACAGGAAAGGAGTCAGTGGGGCTGGGGTGAGGGTGGGTAAATTAGGTGACATTTGTCTTGTCTTCCAAACTGAGCACATTAGACCCGGAAGAGGGGTTCTGTGTAACTACTCGGAGAGGGAATCTGAGAGGAAAGTCCCCTCTTTTCTCTGACACGGGAAATTTCTGGTCATCCTTCAAGGCTCACCGGTGCCTTTTTAAACCACTTTCAAAATCAGTCACCCTCTCACTGTGTTCTAAGGCCCTGAGGTGCACCGGTCTCTCAGGGATGATAGAGGTCATGTTCTCTGGGCTTGTGTTCTCTCTGAGTGTAGGTGTCAGAGTACTGGGGGAATTTTGAGAGCATGGAGCATAGTAAACTAACAATTGTACAGTGAGAGATACAAACATCAGAGCAGATGCTACGATGCATGTTCCGTGTTTCGATGACACTGCTGTGAAGGGAACATGCAGAAAAAAAAAAAGGAAATGTGATTGGATAAAGGTGTCCAGCCCGTTTAAAAATGCCTTAAAACTTGGGTTTGTGCCATGGAAACTGTATTTAAGTATTTTGGTTTTCGAATTCTTTTTGTTTATGAACAGCAACAGCAAGGTGACATGGCTAATTTTAGTGTGCAGATAGTCTCCTGGAAGCCTGTTAAGGCAGAGGGGACATCTCAGTAAGTCTTGATGGCCAGGAGTATCCAGGTAGGACCTCTCATTCCTCACATGTTCTCGATGCTGTATCTGCTAGGAGATAGATCTCGATGATGCCTCTGCTAGGAGATAGATCTAGCTGCCCGACCAGGGCTTCCTAAGATGGGTGGGCATATTCTGATTTTTGTAGTTTAACAATATTTCACTCGTCTTACTCCTCTGACTCATTTCCTCTCTGAAGAGCAGGCTCCAAAACCACTTTTAAACTTGCATTAGTCTGAAGTAAACAACTAGATGATATCGCCATCTAGTGGTGAGGAGGAAAACTGTCTCTTGTTCCCTCATTTAGACTTGAAAAAAAAAATTCAATATTTTGAAGGATTATATTGGGCTAAACATACTCCAGGGCTGTTTCTGTTAAACAACACTTCCATTTAAACTTCACACTAGTTGTTTCTATTTATCCTGCCCCATCCGTGTACACATGACACTGGTATTCAGTAAAGGTTTAGACACCGGTTGTACTGTTGCCACCAGAAATATTTGAGGAGAAAGGTATTGGGTCCAGGCATTAAAATATCAGCTTTGAAGTACTCTCTCTCCCTGTGGGAGGGAGACGGAAGGTAGGATGAAAAGTTTTCTCCATCACAATCCCCTCCTCTGTGTGGGAAGTTGGGAAGGCTGGGCGCATCTCACTCCTATGACATACCTCCGCTGTTTACTGAGTCCAGAGACTCTTTCTCATGTTACCTCATATAAATTCACAGATGCGCAGATGTTAACCACTAGAATGGGTCTATGCAGTCCTGAGAGTCAAGGGATTCTCTGCTCACACTGTCCAGTATGGAGTTCCAAGGCAGATGTGTGGAGGAAACTACATTCTTAGACCGGAGCTCTGGGTACTGACATGAGTGGGAAGCTGCTGGTGGATAGATTTATGTTGGCTGAGTTTATGCCACTCTCTGTGAACCAGTGTCCCCCAGATAGCCACCCTCTTAAGTCAGGGCCAAGTATATCAATAGAGACGTAGGGAACAGATGAAAGACTCTGACTGAGAAACAAATTCCATAAACTGTCTCTGAAATACTTGCATTGCCTCAGTGCAGGCATTAGATTTTGAAGTGCTGAAAACGTTTTAGTCTGGAGCTAAATACAACTTTATTGTTTTCTACAAATTTAGGCTTCTAAGGGTCAGATTGGTTTGGAGAGACAGCCCAGGGTTAGTAAGTAATTAATGAGGGCCCTGGCAAGACTCCCAAGGGTACCCAGTCAAGAGTACCCAATCACATGATCTCTACATTGTTCAATAGTCAGTAAGTTATTATACCTGGGAATGGAACAGGAATTCATGAGCACTGTCCCCACCCCCCAACTCCCATTCAAGAAAACCAGACATGGGTATAAAAGCTGCAGGCCTTATGTTTGGCATGCAGCATATGAGAACTGTCACGTGCTTGCTGGTGACAGTTGTGTAAATGACTGAGTAGATTTCATGACTCCTTTCCAGTGTATCCCATTTGTGTGACCAGTAACCCCCATTTCATTCATTGACTCTGGGAGAGCACTAAAGTAGCTTATCTCAGTGTTAGAGGCAGTTTGGTAGGTCTTATTTAAATGTGTGAGTGTTTAACTTTACGAGCGTCTAGCTTGCATGCCCCACTCACCTGGGTTGCTTTAAAGAAATGATTTTGTTCAAATTCTTTTCATACCATATTATGGAAATGAAGTGTGTGTGTGTGTGTGTGTGTGTGTGTGTGTGTGTGTATGAGAGAGAGAGAGAGAGAGAGAGAGAGAGAGAGAGAGAGAGAGAGAGAGAGAGAGAACACGTATTTGATGGCTTCCTCAGTCACTTTCCTTGGTCTTTCTTTGATAGCAGAGTCCCTGACTGAACTTGGAGCTCACTAATTTGTCTGGACTGGGTGGCCAGCAAGCTCCAGGAGTGTGGCTGTCTCTACCTCCCCGGTGTTGAGGTTCTAGGTGTGTGCCTGTCTTTTTAAGTGTGTGCTGGGGATTAAAACTCAGCATCTTGATCCTTCCATAGCCAGTTCTTTATTCCCTCTCCAACCCTGCACCACTGTTTAATGGATGTTAAGTCTACTCCTGCTTAGAAGAAACCAAGCACTGTTGCATAGGTTATTTCTGCTCAAGTCCAGGGCTGCTGGCCCAATAGACTGAGCCGAGAACAAACTCTTTGGGGGGCACAGAAGGAACAACTTGCCAGGCTTTGTTGACATTCCTTGTTGGAAGGATACATTAAGATATTAGGAGTTCCAGTGAACACAAGTTTAAAACGAGCAAAACTGAAACCATGCAGCTGATCAAACCTTTTACAGAAACTTTAGGTTGAACAAACTAACCTTTCTGCACTTTATATTTTCCTTTCTCGAAAGATGTTAATTATCTCACATTGTCTGCATAATAGGAGAAGCTGAAATCATGATGTGTGTTCTTACGTAGCAGAGGTGGGAATTTGTAATTAACATCAGCCTTTCAGACTGCTTTAGGAATGAATCTAAGATAGAAAAAGCAACTTTCTGTCCAGCCAGTGGGATATGTTGTATAAAGTAGTTGGTCATTAAAGTGATGTTTATGTTTCCTATTTAATGTACAGTGTGATCAAAATAATCCCGAATGCAATTGGTATCGAGGCTCAGGATGGAAAGAAAGAAAATGCCATTCATGTTGCTGGCATAATGTCCTTAAATCCATGTTTGTGATTGACCAGGAGCAAAGTATTTCATTTGGTGAGGCCAAAGGAGGTGTTCTGATAATTAAGAATGAAATGTTATTCCTAACATTGCAGCAGGCATGCGATAAGGTGGAACTTTTAGATTACAGCTTTGGGGGAATCGGAGGAACAAAAGACCTGCACTGGCTCCTGTAGCATCCCTCACAGTAGTGAGATAATTACCAGGCACATCTGACCACAGGCAGCAGTGTAATTGAACAAATGGATGTACAAAGAGCAGAGAAGAACGGAACAGCAAGTACGAAGGTCTCTTCTTGGCCACATGCTGTGCTAGGTGCTTAACTGTTATCAGTCAGTTGATTCCCTAATCTCCCTGGACAGTCCCTTTTCATTTACATACTGCACCTGTGCCAGAAGCTAAGTGCTCCCCACCACACAGAACAAGCCCCTTGTCCTCACCCCTGGGTTCTTGGCTGGGACAGCCCTTCCACACGCAGACCAGTTAGGCAAACAGGAATGGTTTTTGAACCGATCATTGCTCTGCTAAAGGAACAGTATTGTACTTGACAAGCTTATCAAATGATCAAGCCATTACTTGCTGTGGTTGATAAAAATGACTCCGTTTGCTCAAGTTTAAAGCTCTGTTGATATTAATTCAAATATGTCATCTGTTTCTTTTTTTTCCTTCAATAAACTTTAAGAAGCATCTCCTAAACTTAAAAATATTATTTGCTCCCCCCACCCTGTAAACTTTAAGAAGCATTTCCTAAACTACCCTTTGTCTATCACATTATCTCTATGAATACCACAGTTCCTTAAAAACCACATTGGGTGCCTGAGGAAGGGCTGGCTTAAGCTAGCACAGGCATGCACAACAGAAAGAGCTAAAATAGGATATGACAGTATTAGCTGATGAGCCAGACTATGTCACTTAACATTAATTTTTAAACTTTATTATTTGGATTATTATTTTCCACATACGATATGAATTTATGGGTAATATTAGCTATCTGTGAGTTTATTGAAATAATTTTTCTATGTGAAGCCAAAGTATAAGTGAAAGCATATATTTTTTATATGTAGAAGTTTATTTCTATTTGTATATATGACAATTTTATTCTTGATACAGGCTGTTACTGTATAATCCAAACTATTTGAATTCACAGCCGTTTGTCTCTGTATCTTGAATGCTAGTATTATGGGCCTGGGTCACCATGCCAGACAAACAGAAAATGTTTATATATGAAATATATTTATACTTCCATTTTGTCTTCATCAGTGAGAAAAGTTATTTCAATAAAACTACAATGAATGAATATTGCCTGTTTTTCTGTGTTCAGACAAAGTAAAAACCAATGTTAAATGACATAGCCTGGCCACTTTCTATATAAACTTTTCATCATTACAAAATGATGTCAACCTCATAAATACTGTTAAGCACACACCACACATTAACGCAATCGAGCCTTACAGAAGTGGGCTCTCTCTCCATTCCATATTAAAGAGAACACACAGTAAGTCTAATGGAACTACTCAGGTTAGACACCCATCTCACCTGGGCATATACCCAGTCCAGGGATATGTGTGTATATACATACAATCAAAGCTTACGACTTTTACTACCATTCCCTATGGTTTGTAGTCAAATATTATTTAAAGGATTTGCCTGATTTTAGTGTGTGTGTGTGTGTGTGTGTGTACATACTAAGGCCACAGGCATCAGGTCGTCTTTGCAGAGCTTGAGTTACGTGCAGTTATGAGCTGCCATTGCAAGCACTAGGGATGGATTTGGGACAGTCTACAGGAGTGCTATGCACTCTGAAGCCCTGTGCCATCTCTCCAGTCCACTTAATTATGATTTAAGAGAGAATGAGTCTGTTCTTATTTATTATTATTATCATTATTTAGGTGGGAAAAATGCCTTTTGTTTATTTGCTTGTTTATTCCTTTATAGGGAACCAAAGTCCTACAGATGTTTATGTGGTACCTGAATCCACGGCAAGTCTTTGATCTTTCTCAGGAAGGGCCAAAAGATGCGTAAGTCTGGAAACATCCTCCGTAATATGGCCATAATATGGACCATTGGAATTGGGGTCAAGGCTATTTATTATCTGATGTCTTGGTGAAGTCTTTTCTGTTTGTCTTTCATTGACTTTCTTACCTGCATTTTGCTCTTCTTGAAACCTCCTGATGCACCCCCCCATGCTGTCTTTGCATTTGTTTCCACCAAATTGTTGGATCAGTGCCTGCTGTATGCAGGACTGAAGCGCATTCTCAGAAAGCCAGGGAATGAGAAAGGACTTCTTGCTTGTCTGGTCTGGTTATGCGTGTCTGATTTTGGAGACATGCTTAAACAGAAATGTGAGTTTATAACCCAAAGGGTCATGAAATGTTTGCATAAACTTTCATTCTGGAGAGACCATGTGTGTATGAATGCATCCAGAATGTGTATCTGGGGATATGGGAGAAAGGAGAAGAAAGAAGAGAGAGAGGGAAAGATGGAGGGAGAGAGAGAGGAAGGGAGGGAATCAGAAGGGAGGGAGAGGGGGTGGAGATATGGAGATGAACTAATCATAGCTTCGGATGCTGCAGTTCAGTGAGGCAGGCATTTCAATTTCTGTTCTGTCCCCTTTCTGGATTTCTGTGTTTAGTTGGAAGTGTTGAAAATAAAGTCTAGATGTACATGACCCAGTGTAATAACAAAGAACGGGGCATTTCTCTTCCTGTGTGATTCACGGTCTTAAATCCATTGCATTACTGAGTTAGTTCAGATGACATTTGAGTTAGCAGGTTTTTTAATAAGTATTGATGTCAGTGTGAAAGAGATGTCAATATGGAGCAGTTCGTGGTGGCGCACACCTTTAATCCCAGCACTTGGGAGGCAGAGGCAAGCGGATTTCTGAGTTCGAGGCCAGCCTGGTCTACAGAGTGAGTTCCAGGACAGCCAGGGCTATACAGAGAAACCCTGTCTCAAAAAACCAAAAAAACAAACAAACAAACAAACAAAAAGAGATGTTAATATGGATGGTTTCTAGGGAATGGTATTCCTGTATAAAATGAGTAAATTAGATATTTTAAACATGTAAGGAAATAATGACTATAAACCAAATTTCTAATGTTTCCTTCTCCGAATTTCTTCACCACCAAGGTCTGCTATGAGACTTCTTTATTTTAATGTTTCTTTATGTGCCTCATTGGCTTGTGGTCTTTGGATTTGATATTTATTAATATTTTTCAATCTCTTAAGTTAGACTTTACATAGAGGGTTCATTAGGATCATAGCAAGGCGAGAAGTATTTTCAGGAAAACCTACACCATTTATTACGTGTAAGTAGATGGTGGGTTTCTGGAGCTGAGCTACCAAGGCCAGCCCTCAGCAGGAAGCTTTGCAAGGCAGAATGGCTGTGTTCTCTGGAAACCGAGCAGAAAGATGAAATGATCTGACCCCCAAACAGGCACATTCAAAGTAAAAAGACGCCAGTGGGTTTCCCCCACCTCAGCCTGAGGGTAGAGGAAAGACTGAGCAGGCAAGCTAAGGTAGACTCACGCTCACTGTAGTAATGGCCGTGGCCAGTCTTCTCTGTCTTTCTCAGCTTTCAGTTTTTCAAGGGTTGAGAGTGAGAAGTATAGATTTGAAAGGTAAACAGACTCAGGGAAAGCTAATCAAAATGAAATAAGGAGGAAACATAAAGATTACTGATTATCATCAGCCCCTTCCCCAACCCCGCCCCTGAAAAAGGAGCGAGTGACAGAAAATGGAAAAGAAGAAAGGAAGTAACCTAGACAACAATATAATGTGGGTTGAGAGGATGGGGAATTATGGGAATTCTCCCATCCTGTGTTGGTCATGGACCACCTGAGACCGAGACATGTGGTTTCTGACTCAGTGGCAGGAGTCAGTTTGCCTTGGCTCTGTGGGCAGTGAAGGATCAGGAATGTTCTCTGTGGGGAGTCCCCGTGCATTTGTCCCGAAGTTCCTCTCTACAGAGAACCGTGTGCTTACCTTGTCTTCCATTCCCTTTCCAGGCTGGAGATGTACAGGAAGGTACCAAATCTGAGAATTCTGGCCTGCGGTGGGGATGGAACGGTAGGTCCTTGAGAGAGAATCTGTCCTCTCCCTTACCCATCTATCTTCCTGACTGGGTCCCTGGGGGAGTTTTATCTTCAGCCCCAGTCTCTCCTGTCCTCTCAAATGAATGCCTGTCTGATGAGAGTCATGAGCCCCGAGGCTGAGAAGGACTTTCCAGTCCTCCAGGGAAGCACTCAGCCTTTATGTCTACGATACTGCACCGTGTTCTGTTGCAGAGGAAGGACACTGCTGTCACTGGATAAAGATTTTCACAGATGGCTAAATCCCTTTTTTCAAATACTAGCTGACATATTTCCACTTACCCCTTCATAGCTGTTGTTTATTAATCAAAATTATGTTAAAACACCCAGTACATAAAAACAAATATACTACTGCCAGGCCTCACTGTTGTTAGTTATTTTTGATGGTAGCTTTTTTTTACTAAGGCAATCTGCTGCCTCATTGTGGTTTTGATTAGCATTTTCTTGAATATTAGTGGTGTTGGACTTTCTCACACAGACATGTCCTCCATTGTTGTCTTTTGAGAAATGCTTATTGCAGTTGATCTTTTTAAACTGGATTGGGCTTCTGTGTTTGACCTCTTTAGAATTCATTATTCAGTCTGCATATTAACCCTTTGTCAGATGTATAGTTTGTAGAGTAGATAAGTAGAAAAACAAATGTATAAAAAAACAAATAAACAAATATAAAACAATGATGGACAAGAGATGCAAACATTGCTCAGTTGTTTCATACCATAGTTGTACATGCCATAGACTGATAGTACATGATAAGGCATGGTTTCCATGCAAACAGCATGTAGGATCTAGGGTTCAAATTCAGGTGGCCAGGCTTGTGTGGTAAGCACTTTACTCACGGAGACATCTGCCAGGATCACCTACCTGCCCTGCCCTTGGCTGCCTGTCTTGTGTTTTTCATTTTGCTGTTAATTTTCAGTTAACGGAAATTTTGTTTTGTTTGTTTTTATTTTCTTTTTCTTTGAGACAGGGTTTCTCTGTGTAGCCCTGGCTGTCTTGAAACTGGCTCTGTAGACCAGGCTGGCCTCAAGGCACAGAGATCCATCTGCCTCTGCTTCTTGCGTGCACTACCCCAGCCCAGCTTGCTATTTCTTTATGGGCCAATGAATGAGATAGCTCAGCAGGCAAAGGAGCTTGCAGCCGACCTGATCATCTGAGGTCAATTCCTGGAACCCATATGGTAGAAGAAAAGCTATGACTCTCAAAAGTTGTCTTCTGCCTTCCACATGCAGGCCATGGCACAAGCACAGAGCACCCACTGATTTCTATTTTCTCTCTCTTTCTCCCTCCCATTCTCTCTCTCTCACAAAACTTAAATAAATAAATAATTAAATTTCTTTGATCCCTGTTGTTTCTCTCTTGTATTACTTTTTTCCCCTGCCTTTGCTTGAGTTTCCTCAAACCAGCTGTTTGTGAATCAGTAGTCTAAAGATTTGCACACACCCACCTACTGTGGTTACTTTCATGTGCTGTGCTTTTACAGTAGGTGAGAGCCTGGTTTCCTGACAGCTCTCTTGGTGTTGGTTTGTGGCATCATCTAATGTGACTGAGCATTGACACTTAGGCTTTTATTAGGCTCCAGTCTTTGTATTTTGGTTTCACTTGTGCCTTTCCCTAGAGAAACTCTTGAGAGGTTTCCCCACCACCTCTGCAATCACTTTTGCTATTTCAGGGTTAGAGGACTAGTTCCGGCATTCACCGTTGGTGTGTTGCCACAGTTTCCTCACTAGAGGGCAGTCGAAGCTCATGCTTATCCTAATCCACATGGAAAGTAGTTCAGCTTGAACCAGATTATAACCTAAAAAAATGGTGATCAGCTCTGAAACCTAGCTGTAGATCTGGGCTTCACTCAGACACCTTATCCACAGCAACTTGCCTGTGCTCACAGACACCAGCATCAGGCCCGTGGTCACTCAAGTTGCAAAGCTGTTTCATGCTAGGAACTGAAGAAAGCACTGGAGTAGCCCCATGGCCAGTGATGCTATGTGCTGTGAATAGCTCAAATAGACCTACGGCCTAAGACAACTAGAATCAGATGAAGGTAATGCTGGCCCAAACACAAGCCTAATAGAATGGGGACTTATGTCTATGTTGGCACCAAGGTAGGTCCAGAGGCTCTTTTGTTTGCACAGGCCTGGGAGTTGAAGTTTTTAAAACTTTCTGAGTGTCATGCCTGGCACTGGGTTCCAAGGCCTAGCTAGTGCTAGAGTCGTTAATGTATCCAATCATCAGAAAATAGAAGCTTACTCTGTACTAGGCTGGGCTGAGATTGGAGTAGTGTTGGGTGTTAGGGAAGGCAGTTTTAATGCCGGATTGAATTGTACTCACATCCCCCAGCTCAAAGGGCCAGTACAGTCTCAGGTGTGAGGCTTATACCAAAGCCAGAAGAGATGCAGGCCAGTATATGAGTCTTTCGTGCTGGGGCTAAAGGTAGTAGCTAGTGGTGCTGACATATGACTGGAGGCTCTTTCCTTGAGTGCTTGCTTCTGGAGTACGGGTCTGTTTCAGACAATGGGGCCATTAGTTGGTGAGGTCTAGCCCAGTTATGGGTCTTTTGATTTTTCGCCGATGTTAGAAACCATTTTTGACGCTTAGTACTGAGCTTGAAGTCAGAGTCCTGGGCTAGCTTTCATGCCCTGCCAGCAGGTTGAGCCTGCTTTGGATGCCTGAGTCTGGAAAGCAGAGTATAGTGGAGGTAATTCTTGCTCCCTGAGAATTAACCTGGAGTCAGGGGCTGTTTCTCTTACATCTGGTTTCACTCTGGTAAGACTGATACAGGCTTTCAGGTCTAACCTAATTTCCTCCCCTTTTCCAGGTTAGGCTATCTTTGTCCCCAGCACTTGGGACTGGCTCCTTCCTGTCTTCAGTGTGCTTCTTTTTTGTTGTACTTTGACCAGGCACTGAGACATCTCACCTGAGTGAAGGTAGTGTGGTTCGTGGCAGCTTTTCAAACTACCATATGGGTGAAGCAATTATCACTGGACAAGTTTTCCCCGCCACTATCTGGCCACATTGCTATTTGCTCTTAAAAATGGGTTATATTTAGTAAGAAGTATGTGGTTTCTGCTGAAATTCTGTGTTCTTTTTTTTTGTTGTTGTTGTTGGAAGGAAAATGTAGAGCATTGGATAAGACAGTGTTGGCTCAGAGGTCAGTTCATTTCGTTGGCATTTATTACTTTTTTTGTTTGTGTGTGCATGCTCATTTATGTTCAGATATGTATGTAGAGGTCAGAAGTCAACCCCATGTGTCTTCCTCCATTACTTTCCACCTGGGCGTGCTCTCTCTCTCTGTCTCTCTCTCTGTCTCTCTAAGACAAAGCCTCTAAGCCTTTCACTGAACTATGGCATGCAGCTTTGGCTAGACTGGATGGCCAAGGTGCCCCAGGATCTTCCTGTCCCTGCCCCCATCCCTCCCCAGTGAGGAGATATAGCTTATGCACCACCAGCCCCACCCTGCATTTTAAGTAGGAATCGGGATTTCCATTCAGGTCCTCATACTGATGCAGCCAGCCTTGTGCTTACTGAACCCTCTCCTCCAGCCCCTCCTCTGTGTTATGCATGAGGAAAGTGCAGAATCTGTGTTTATCATGTCTCAGATCTCCCCTTGGCCTCTGTCTCCATGCATTTGGCAGAGATGGAGAACAGTCAGGGAAGACTCTTGTTTGTTTCCTGTGCTTTTCTCCTGGATTTGGAGTCTGATGTTTCAGAATCTCGGGATGTTATGGACCGTCTTTGATTTTCCCTGTACTCCCCTAATGATGATGCTTTATTCTCGAAGATAGCAACAGGATCTCCTTTCATAGCCTAGGAGCCCTGGGCACACACTGGAGTACAATATATGCTGATGTATACATGTCATATTGCTAATGAATGAACCTGGAATAGGGAAGATCAGTGGTTCCTTGGGGCCTTGCTTAGTGGATTATCCTCGTTGAGAAATTAGTATTTACCCTTCTTCAAGATTTACAATTATTAGCTTGTAAAATTTTTTTATAAAGTCTTGTAGCATAAAGGAAAAAACATGTGTTTTAAAAACCCTTTTGGTGGTTGGTTTTCACCAACTTGACAAAAACCTAGACATATCTGGGAAGAAAATGCCTACATCACAATGGCTTATAGGCAAGTCTGTGAGACTTGATAAATGGTTGATGTGGCAAGGCCTAGTCTATTGTGGATGGTGTCACTCCCCTTCTGCCCCCTTCTGCCCCCCAGTGATCCTGGGTTGCTTAAGATAGCATGCTGAGCAAGCCACAGGGAGTATGCCAGTCAGCAGCACACCTCCTCAGTCTATCCATCTTTGAGTTCCTGCCATGGCTTCCATCAGTGATGGACTGTGATTGAGATGTGCAAGCTAAATAAACCTTTTCCTCCCCAAGTTGCATTAGGTCATGCTGTCTTTCATAGCAGTAGATAACAAAGCCATCCTGTCTTTTCCAAAGTGTATTCGGTGATGGGTTTCCTCCCACAATGCCTGTTAAATCTGCAGTGGTTACAAGGTCTGCAGAGACATGTTTGGGGCTATGTGAGTGCAGGAGTTGAATAAGTCTTGGCCCCTTTTCTTTCTACTCTGAGGGCCACAGCTGATGTCCAGGATAGATGAGAAAATCATAGCGAATTTATTTAATTCAAGTGCTTCAGTTTGAAGACCTAAAGATCCAGGGAAAACGAATCCCTTCTGCGCTTAGGTATGGGGAGGATGACGGTGGATGCCCAGCAAGGCTGGATGTATAGATCCTTCTTGGACTGCCTGCAGCATTCATTCCTCCCCGGTGTGGGGCAGGGCCCCATCTGCATGTGGGTCTTGTGATCATCTGCCAGGTGAGGTAGAACAGATATTTCTATGGCCGGCTCCTACGCAGAAAGTCAGGGGAAAATTAGAGTTGTATTTGCAAGCTTTATAAATTGCTTCAGGGAAAGGGCTTCTAGCCACCTCAGAGAGGATGAGTTCTGATCTCTGTCACTTGCCATGGCAAGAGTGAGGGGAGAGAAAGAGGAGAGTCACGGGGAAATCTTTGCTCTCTGTGTCTGTCATTTCAAAGCACTCACCATGCCAGAGAGAGGTTGGGTGATCATTCGCCAAGTTCCGATGTTATAATAGAATTTTACTAGCTCCCTATATTAAGAATTACATCCTCTGGCGATTATTCTTTGTGGTGTCAGCAGCTCCCAGGATGACCGTTTAATGAAAGGTGAAACTCATTATGAATCTTAGCTACAGTTGCCTCCCTTATCTTACAAGCTGCTTTACCTTCCTTTGTGACTTCAGCCTCCCACACTCTTCTTCTTTAAGTTTCAGTGACAACTAGATAGAACCTGACACGTCTGTTGACCTGGGCTCAAAAGTTTTTTTTTTTTTTTTTTTAAATTCAAATCCATATGCATAGCCTACTTACCATCCCTAAGCTGCAGATCTTTACTGATTAGGGTGCCTCCCCTCTTCCAGCCCCTCCCAAGTAGCCATCCCTGCTGGGACCCCCCCCTCCTCCTCTCTCCTTTGTTTTATGTTCTAGGCAGACACATATTCCAAGAAGCACAGGGTTAGGTCCTGCAGTACTGAAGCCTTCTCTTCAGGCAGGTAACTATTTTGAAAGATGAGGTTTCAGTACTTACAGGACAGGAAGGGAGCCAAGCCCCTTGTCCCATGTGAGACAATTATGGAGCTTGAGATAAAATCCCAAAGAAAATTGAAAAATAATAGAAGAATAGAAAGGTGAAAGGTTGATCTGTCAGGAAAATAAACAGAAAACAGGCTTCAAGACACAGGAGGAAGCTGAATTTTAAGAAGAGACTGCACAATTAACAACCATTTGTGACCAAGAAACAATGGTGTCTTCAAAAAAGCAATTTAAATGGGGGAAACCAAACCAAACCAAACCAAACCAAACCAAACCAACCAACCCAGGGTGGTGAGTGGAACCCAGTCATGCTGTGAGGAACTGCTGATTTTAATTTATCAGATTCAATCCCAGCATTCAGTGTCGGTGAGCTTCTTGGTGCTGTTGTCTGTCGCCTGCCCCTCTGATACACAGCTGACCTGCTTCCTCTGCTGTGTCCAGTCTGGTCCTTTCTTCTGTCTTCTCATCATGCACACCACCGTTAATCACTACTACACAAGACTGTTCCTTTTCTTCTTAGGCACTTGATCTGTGTTCCTGACTTCACTTGTCATGTTGTTCCATGGAGTTTACAAATACATGAGTTTCTTTTTGTTTTGTTTTGTTTTGTTTTGGGTTTTGTTTTTTTTGTTTGTTTGTTTGTTTGTTTTTCCGAGACAGGATTTCTCTGAATAGCCCAGGCTGTCCTGGAACTCACTTTGTAGACCAGGCTGGCCTTGAACTCAGAAATCCACCTGCCTCTGCCTCCCAAGTGCTGGGATTAAAGGCGTGTGCCACCACCACCCGGCTGTACGTGAGTTTCTTGTGCTCGGGGCGATAGTTGTGTCTACAGTGAGAGCAATGTGCTTGGTGTTGGAGCACTTCATAGGTTCGTCATTCTTTTCCTTGTTAGCATCTGATGTTCTGTCAGCAGGAATAAAAGCTTTTAACTAGCCACCTTAAATCAACTTGATTTTACTTCATTCCTCCATGTTAAAGTGAGGCGTCTGTGTAGGCAGAGGAGGTTTCTGGAATGTTTATCCCATGTGATTGCTGGTTCGGAATGTGGAGATTTCAGATTTTCATACATGCATGAGTATTTTGCCTGTATTCAATGTGCAGGCCTGGTGGTGAAAGAAGCCAGAGGACAGCACGGGATCCCCTGCAACAGTTGTGAGCCACCATGTGGGTGCTAAGAGTGGAGCCCAGGGACTCCAGAAGAGCAGCCAGCGTTCTTAATTGTGGAGCCCTCTCTGAAACCTCTGGAATGTGAGACTTATTATTGCATGGAGGCAGAATTAACACAGAGAGACAGCCTAGTGACTCTGTGTGGGGCAAACTGCAAGCTTTAAGTAAAAGGAGTGTAATTCTCCAACATGCTGGACACACGTTTGACACGAGGTATGGAGCCTTCGGTTAGTGAACACATCACTGGATACTGTCAGTATTCTGCCCGAGCGGTGACACCACTCAAGGAGGAATCACAGAGGGAATATTTTTGGTGGCAGCTGCTCACATATTAACCATGTGAAGTATGCAACATATTCTGTAATATGTAGAAATGTATTATTTTGGAGAAAAGGTTTTAGGCTTCAATATCAGTTATTTTGTTTTTATATTAATAAAATATACAATTCCATATCCAGTTCCAAAACGCATTTGGAAGTGGATATGGAAAAATGTGGCTTTTCTACTGTTTCTGTGGCATTATTAAATCTGTAAAGACAACTATTGTGATATCTAAGGTTCCTCAAAGTCGGTGGTGTAGTAGTTCAGACCACTGCTGTCCATGGGCATTATGGTTAAACCACATTTGTAGTTTGACTTTTTCTAGAAGGCATTTTTAAGAACAACATTGAAAAGTAGTAGGCAAATTTTGTTTCATATTTCCTTTACATTTTATAGAAAACACCACAGCATGCAAGATGTAACTTACTGTGAACCATTTTACATGCTATCTTAGTCAGGGTTTTTATTCTTCACAAACATCATGACCAAGAAGCAAGTTGGGGAGGAAAGGGTTTATTCGGCTTACACTTCCATTCTGCTGTTCATCACCAAGGAAGTCAGGAATGGAACTCAAGCAGGTCAGGGAGCAGGAGCTGATGCAGAGGCCATGGAGGGATGTTCTTTACTGGCTTGCTTCCCCTGGCTTGCGCAGCCTTCTCTCTTATAGAACCAAGACTACCAGCCCAGAGATGGTCCCACCCACAAGGGGCCCTTCCCCCGTGATCACTAATTGAGAAAATGCCTTTCAGTTGTATCTCATGGAGGCATTTCCTCAACTGAAGCTCCTTTCTCTGTGATAATCCCAGCTGTGTCAAGTTGACACAAAACTAGCCAGGACACATGCTATTTACAGTGCCTTTGCAGTCTGACTGATACAGTAGGTATGCAGCCATCCAGTTTGGATCTGCCATTCAGTGGCCAGTGGCTTTGTCTCTAGGTCGCACAGATGTGGTCTCTTTGCACCTGACTTGCCCAGGTCAGAGGCACATAGGTACAGGTGTTGGGTGGTGTGATTCCCTCTTTGATCCCTGTGCTGAAATAAAACCCAGATTAACACGTGAGCGTCCTGAAACATTCATGCTCACAATAAAAGACTTATTAGAAATTATCACTCTTTGGCAAAATTATACCTATGTGTCTTTTTTCTTGGTTATACCATACTGCCAGACATCTAGTGCTGCTTACTCTGCTCATACGTGGAAGAGCAAGTGGACTCGGCCACTTCTGCTGCACGCACCCCTACTATGGCTCCTTGTGCAATAGCCTGTGACCTCTGCCCATCTGGGTCTTGACTCAGAGAAACTAGGCGAGACCATCCAGCTCACTGTTAGCGATTCTAGTGTCTTGTTAAAAATCTTCAATTAGATTGACATTTGCCCTTCATTTCACACTTCCTGTTCATTTGGCTTTCCTAGATTAAGAGTAGTAGATGGCCCCTAATTCTGAACGGGTAGGACTGCAGGTCAGAAATTATAGAAAAAAGACAAATTAGACAGGACCATGGTAGGGCCTAGTTGATCATGTGAAACCCTGTCCTCCCTTGATTTCTGTCCCCCACCCCCGTATTTTCCCTTCTACGAGAAAGCACATGCTATGACTTCTGCATGCATTTATCAGTAGAAGGGAGTGGATAGATATCCAAATATCTATACTTTATTTTGTCTTTATTTTTTTCTTGCTTAGTGATAATCATATTTCTTCAGATAGTGTGGTAAGTTATACAATTAAAATTAAATCATAGGTTAAAAGTTAAGGATATAAAGCACTAAAAGGAAATGGTAGTTTACTTCTTCCTTGGCATCTGTGCGTGACTTGTTTCAAGAGTCCTTATAGATACCAACTTGTCTGATGCACAGTCCTTGATATAAAATGATGTAACATTTCTGTGGGGACCTACATGCATTCTTGTATATACCACACACCATCTTTAGACTTGGCCCCCTTATGCTATGGAAATAGCTTCGTTTTTAGGGAAACGTGACCAGAAGGAAACGTGCACCTGCAGTGTAGACATGAATGTTTGCTTGGAAACTTCAGTCCAAGCAATGACTTAAGTCATTGATAAGGAACCTCTAGACACAGAGGGCTAGGGATGGCTGTACCTGTCCACTGTTGTGCCTTGCTTTTCTGTGAGAGTGGAGGGATGTACGTACCATTCTCCACCAAGGTGGGCTTCGTTCTTTTCTGCCTGTTCTGTCAGAGGAAAATGTCAGTTCACTGTCATCCACACTCCTCAGCCCTGTCCATTGTCAGTGCACCGTGGAAGGCAAATATCACTCGGTGTCCTTCTGTGACAGCTCGAGCTGAGAGCAGGCAGGTGGTGGCAGCATTGGCCAGCTGCTGCTGCTGCATCGTGCCTGCTCAGGCAAGAGGCAACGCAGGAGGACTCAGTTCTCAAGCTGCCAGTCCTGATGGTCCTGAAGGGCAGAGCGGGGAAGCTGGGAATGTGTTGGTTCAGTCTGGATAATGTTCTTCACCAGTGGGAGGAAATAATTGGAATGGGACTAGTGGGCTGGCACAGATAATTTGGGGGAACATTAAAGCCGGATAAAACAGAGAACCTATTTGAGAGCCTGTAATCTGAAATCTGGGATCGTGAAAAGAGCAGGCTTCTGATAACAACCTGGGAGGTCGAGCCCTCCCCACTCCCCCAGCTTTGAGGCCTGAAGATCCTTTGCATACTTTTGTTTTGCTTTTATAAGGACAAGCACGTAGGACGTTACCCGTGATCCCCCAATTTTCCTGCTATGGCAGCACATTTGTGCCCATCTCTTTTGGATGGCCTGTTTCAGTTGCAGGAAAGTTGACTCCTGGTTTTATCTATGGTTTACAAAAGACAGACTTCCCGGTGTGAAGACAGGCAAGGGTATGGTAGTTTGCATTTCTTAGTTGTCAGGCATGTGCAAAGCAAGGTCTGCACGTCCAGTAGAGAAAATGACACTGGCATGCAGTCACCGTTACTCTCCACTTTACAGAAGAGGAAGGGGTGTGCTTAGTGACTGGTCCACTCACTCCAGTACCCATGGGAGCTTGGTTCCAATGCCAGCGTCTCCTTCTGGATCCTGTGCTCTCTGCCCCGCTACGGTGCTGCCTTATGCTGTCATATGCATGCACAGGCACAAGCAGATACGTCCACGTACATAGTACACAAATGCGCATCCAGTTTGTGTGTAAAGACATCTTCGTGTGAAAGTCTGAAGAAGTGTACTTTGTCCTTGAAGATGAGGGTACAAGATCCTCAAAGTCCCCAAGGCTCTGTGTAGAGCTGAGTGCAGATGAAGCCCATCCCTTGGGAACCACTCTTTTAGAAAGCAAGACAGCAGCTAAGCCTGAGAAGATTTGATTGGCAGCTGCCAAACCCATCACAGGCAGTCGCAGGACTCCTTTCTTGGTGGCTAATCCTCTTGCTTTTCCATCTCTTTCAGTGTGAGCTTTCAAGTGACTTAGAGTTTTTCTTTGTAGGCTCATGTTCAGAGGCGGTTGTTTGATGTTCGCTTTCGATCTCTGTTTCGTTTCCTCACAGAGTATTTTAAGACTTATCAGACTAGAATTGTGTCTGCTGTGGGTGGTGAAAGCTTCCATGCTAGAAACACATCCCTGGGTTTGTGGGAGATTGGCCTAACTGTTTACCAGACAGAGGCTCTCTCAGTTTCTTCCAGACATACCAAGTTACAGTCCCGGGGCCGGGCCTCAGGCAGTGGGCATCTGTACTCTGTTCCAACCTTCTTTCCCCCTGCCTAGAGAACACTGGTACCAGTACAGCCTCTAGCCAGCAGGGGGCTGCTTTCATCCCTCATTACTAGACAGACAGCAGACTGGATTCCTCCACTGCCCCAAGGTTTTCTTTACCTCACCTTTAATGCCCTGTGTTTTGTTGATGGACAAGAAGATGTCTTTCTCAGCTCTCTCTTCTATTACTGCTGTGTTTACAGTAAGATCAGATGTTGTAAGGGTGAACTAATATAAATATCTTCCCAAGGAAAGAGAGATATAGGCAAATTAAAATAAGAACAATCTCTCATTTAAATCTAGAAAAATAAAAAGAGTGAGGACGGGCGACTCAGAGAAGTTTGGGGGGGGAAGCATCCAATATTCTTCTCTGGATGCATTGTTGAATTAGATTCTGAGTTCTATTGCATGTCTGCAGCTCTGGTTTCTCTTAGTGCTGTCTGCATCTGTGTTTATCATTCTGGATGCTTGTGACCTTTCTATGACCCTCCACAAGCTTCCTACAGTTTCCCAGTTCTTTCAGCTTTCATTGTGCTTAGCTGTGCTTTTAGTAGCAAGGAAACAGTGTTTGGCACAGCCACGAGAGCCGACTTATCACCTGGACCACTTGACTGGCACGGTGTGAGCAAAAAGAGCTAAAGAAATCCAGGTCACAATCTAAGGATGGTCCAGGAATGGCTTCTTAACACTTAGGAAGATCTGTGTTTGTAGTGTGTCACATGTAGTGAATTTTGGAGCTTTCTCTACATCCAGAGATGTCAAAAATCACATATTGCTGCCTCTAAGATAGTCAGGCCATTCCCAGTACCAGGTTTGGTATTATTGAGTTAGTAGTTTTTCGGTTTTAGAAACGGAACTTAGGGAGGTCTTGGGGCATGCCAGCAGGAGATTTCCCATTGAGCTACACCCCACTCACCTCTTTATTTTGTTTTGTCCTGAGATAGGGCTTCACAAATTGCCTAGGTTGGCCTCACTCACCATCCTCCTCCCTCAGCCTCCTGAGAAGTTTGGAACTGTGAGCTTGTGCTGGTAGGCCTTGCGATCCTCACCTCCTTATGAAAACTTATTCCTCTGCGGCACTAAAAATGCTGGCCTCACTAACTGGTGTTAGTCTTACCTCGTTATGAACGGCAGTTCTCATGTATAAATGATGCGATGCTAATGCCGCTCTATCATTCAACTCCCTTACAAAGTGGAAACTAAAATTAAACTATCTTACGGAGTCTTTTTATGTTGGCATATAGTAATGGCTTCGTCTTGACATTTTTGAAGTTCAATAATGTGATGTTGCTCGGGGATAGCATAGAGATTGTAATCAGTGTACCATCCTCTGCCAGCGTGAACTCTGAGGGCAGCCATTTTGTCTTATCCAGCATAGCCCAGCTCATTAATCTCGTTATTTCAGCCGTTCTGCTCTGTTGTGCATGTAGTTGGTGGTGCTCATTAAATGCAGTGCTAGCATGTTGTTAAAAGAAAACCCCATGACACTCATACAAGTATAGACTAAAACATGTCACTGTTTTGCTGAGCTCTGGAATGGAACACTTAAAGGATAAGGCTCATCTGTCAGAGAATAGGAGAAGAATTTTAAGTGGCTTATAGTAGGATTTCCCCCCCCCTCCGCCCCAAATTTGGGGTAGAATGGGTTAATATGCAACCGGAACTGAAGTCATAACCTTTAACATAATCTCTTCTTGACATGTGTCATCTGTACTTCCACCATGTAAGCCATAGTTGAAAATTATTAGGGAGACCTATGTATGGAACGTGGGTCTGTGTGACATCCTAAAGACATGTAGGTTTCTTTTTTGCTATGCTGAGGTTAGGAGCTGTTTGTTTGTATTGTAATATGGCTAAATTCAAAGGATTTTTTTCTTCTAGAACACAGATTAAGCGGGGCTTGTGATCCTAGTATGTACTTTCTGTTTAGATTTATCTGAGACATTAAGTCCATGCACAGTCTTGTCTCCATAGTGAATCATAAAAGAGATTTTTAGGGACAATTAGGAAAACTACGAGTTTCCAAAATGATGCTGTGGAGGGTGGTCATGCAACGAGGGCCTGTATCGGCCATAGACCAGTGTTCAGTCTTTAGATGCGTTGTGGTTTAAGCTGTACACGGCCCTGTGAAGTAGGTCTCATTATCTCATTTTGAAAATCAAATAAATTAGTCTCTGTAAAGTTATGCAGCTTAATCAAGGTTCTGTAGCCTGTATGAGCTGCATTGGAATTTAGTCTGATTCTGAGTTTTATATTCTCTCTGGTACTCTGTTCTATTACCCCATCTAAATGACCTTAAATTCCCCTAAATTTTAAAGTATCATTCTAGATAAACATGCAGATTTATGAGTCCCCATTTGATTATATAATAAAGCATGCATAAAGTGGTCTTTTTTCCTATTTAAGGTTTGACCATTTTGAAAGCACTTGAAGTAAGCAGGCTTTCTGTTGTCTGACCACTGTATTAAACATGTGTTTTAAGCATTCTGACCTTTCCAAGCCTCCTCAATTTCCTTCCTGGTGACTTATTGTCTTTCTCTTCTCCCTTCTGGCCCCCAATGTGTCTGTAGGTGGGCTGGATCCTCTCCATCCTGGACGAGCTGCAGCTGAGCCCACAGCCTCCTGTGGGGGTGCTTCCACTGGGGACTGGGAATGACCTGGCTCGGACGCTCAACTGGGGAGGGGTAAGAACTGGAGGCGGCTGCCCTTAGCATAGAGGAGCAAGCCAGACCTGCAGATCACTCTGTGCTCGCCCCTAGAAGCAGTAAGCTACTGCTGTCAGAGGGACAAGTTAGAAGTGGGACTCAAATGGCCTGTTTCTTTGTCATTTCTTCACTTTAGACTTAGAATCATCCAGGGAGGAGGGGTTGAGTGTGAAGAAAACACATGGTTAGTGCACAGATAGGTTGAGTGTTGAAGTATCTACCAGGGCATGGCCAATGGGTCAGTCTCAAGTGGTCATGAGAAGCAGTTCTGCCAATCTCCGGTCACCCTGACCCTCAGCCCTGGCCATAATGGCAAATCTGCTTTAGAATTAAGGCTTATCCTTTGAATCAGTCACTACTTCTTTTGAACATGGAGGTTTACTGATGATCCTTATTGTAGCTTTGATGAGACTGGTATCTTGATTGTCCCTCCCATTGCGTACCATTCTCTGGAAGGTGTGAGGGAAGCCCCACCTGTTGCTAACTGGCCATTTCATGTATATATCTATCTTGTACTAAACTAAAAGAAGCCACCAGACACTAACATGCCAGCCCAGAAGCTATTGGTACTAAAAGCTGATGGAGGCAGTCATTTCTATTCAGTGGTGTAGTCCCTGGTAAATAGCTCAGCCCCAGTTAATGACCCCACATTCACACTCAACCAGGGAATTCCAGTTTAGCTCAGTGAACCATTAAGAAGAAGATGTGGGAGCTGAAGAGGGATAGTTGTAAGGAGGAAGCTTTGATGAGGAGGGCATGAAAACAGGTAACAGGATAATAGGGGAATATGATCAAAATACAGTATATAGGTGTACGAAATTGTGGGAGAATAAATCCAAATATTCTTTAAAAAATAATTAATGTCCATTGCTAGCTCCCTAGATCCCTCTTATTAGGTTTTTGCTTGACATCTGTTTCATATGACAAGGATCTTCATGGTCACTCTATGTGACAGATCCATAGCAGACACTGATTTGGCCCTTAACCGAGTTAACTTATCTTTTGTTATTCTTGTTATATTTTGCCTTACCTTTTTCTCTTTTTAAGTGGCTGGTATAAAAATAAATGTACTACCCAAATCCAGTATTTGACTACCTAGAATAACCATGCTGTCACAAACACTCCTTCAGTAGAGGGCTGTTCTCCTCGTCCCTGCTTCTCAGGCTGACTTGCCTCAGGCCACAGATGGGTGGTATCCTAACACAAGATCAGCTATTGGTCCCTCCCTTTTACCCCTGCCCACACACTTATGGGTGCTCCCAAATTCCTCCAGCAAGAGGCTTGGGAATCTTGCTGTTCACTCCAGTAAGCATAGTTATCCAGCATGACCCTCACTGGCTCTTGCTGACTGCAAGGAGTTCCTCAGCTCAGGTCAGGCAAAACTAGTGCCTTCCTTGAAACATTATCTTAAAGCACGTAGAGGGGAAAGTCATTCACTCTTCCAGCTTTGATGGCTTAAAAGCAGTGGGACTATGACTGACCACGTCCTGCCTTGTTGGGGCACCCACTGCAGGGCTTTCTGACCCAGACAGCAAGGGTCTGTGCTCTGATTCTGTCCGTAGGGTTACACCGATGAGCCTGTTTCTAAGATCCTGTGCCAGGTGGAAGATGGGACCATTGTACAGTTGGATCGCTGGAACCTCCACGTAGAGAGAAACCCAGACCTGCCGCCCGAAGAACTTGAAGATGGCGTGTGTAAGGTTAGACAGCTCTTCCTTTGGGGACCGGAGTGGTGTCTTAGCTGTTAAGAGTGCTCACTGCTCCTGCAGAGGACAGGAGTTCAGTTCCTGGCACTCATATTGGCTGCTTCACAGTTATCTGGTACTCCAGCTCTAGGGAATCTGCCCCCCTCTTTTGATTTCTGTAGACCCTGGCTTATATGTGCACATACACACATATATGCATGCAAATCAATAAAAATAGAAATAAACTTAAGGTGGGGGAGACTCCTTCCACTGATGGAGCCCTGGGCATCTGCTTGAGCCGTGAGACATACATTTCAGGATACCACTCATGGGCCCTGCCTTCTAGAAGATAACAGGATAGCTCTGGGTCTCTGGCTCCTAGGGCTGAGCATACTGTCACCAGCTCCCTCTCTGAATGCTCCCTACAGAGCCTTCAGGACTCAGATATTTTACTTGTTCCAGAGCTATGGGACCTGTTCTCTGTCTTCAGCTCCACACTGGGAAAGCATATAAACATCTGTTAATCTCTTGAGCTAGATGCAGACAGTCTATGGGAAGGTGGAGTTTGTGTATGTTCCCAAGCATTAGGCAAATGGCCTTTCAGAAGGAGGAAAACCTTAGCAATTGCTGGCCTGACATCAAATATCTCTTCTGTGTAGCTGGTATCATCTAAGCCAGCTGCCTCATAGACTTGGGACTTGCCTAAATAAGTAGTCTGTCTTGGTGTTTTCTTTTGGTGACTGAGTCTTTAGGGTGAAAATTGCCCAGCCCAAATCAAGGCCATTGTTGTAAATAAACTACCGTGCAGCTTCTCCTCAGCATCTGAGCCTAAGTTGTGACCCTGGTCTCTGGTTAACTTGATTATACCACTGAGCAGGCATCCCTTCCCTGTCACGTCTTGCCTTTCTTCCATGACACCATGCCCATAATTTTGTAGGCTTAAGACTCCTTTGCTCTGCTTGTTAGAATGAACATGATGAGTCTCTCTCCAGAGAGTCAGAGTAAGTTAATGTAGGGATAAGGTCCCTGCACCTGCACTTCCAATAACATCCTTGCTAGTTTGGATCCATCCACTGAGCACAACTTCGTTGCTTACTGCAGTCCTGAGCAATTATGTTAGACACTTAGATGTCTTATTTGGCTTAAACATCTCTCTTTATATCCAGTGTTTGTTTGTTTGTTTTTTAACCTAAAGGCCAATACTGAAATTAATAAATCTTCTATTACACATCAGAATTGCTCACTTCAATTTGAGTTCACAATTGAACGTTGTTTAAACGTATGGGAAACTTTTAACTGTTCTTGTGACTGATCAAGATTGAATAGAATACCACCAAATTAGAAGGAGGGGGGGCTGTTCTACTGACATGGAAAATTTCAGGCCATTCTGCTAAATGTGGACTGGCGAGGCCTACAATTTAACTCTTTTCCCAAAAGCTTGAGAAATGGAAAGACTTCTTGATGCAGCCAGAGAACGTCAATCCAGATAATTAAAGGGCTTTGGGGATGGAGTTTGGGGATATGTAGAAAATTGGGGCACATTTTCCTGGAAAATGTGAATACCTTAAAAACAGTCTAAATTGGAATATTACTTAGGGAATTGTGTCCAGATGTTTTCTTTAGCTATCAGTGGCTGCTAAGACATGGGTTAGAATTGTAGCCAAAATAATATAAATGGTAGAATGTTTCTGTGCTTTTGGCACAAACACCATGCTATCCTTTCAGGGGCTGGGGTTTTGTTTAAGCGCAGGGACTGGACATTCTCAAATACAAAGCCAAGAGAGTTAGACATGATTTTGGCATTGGTATGTATCCTGAGTTTCTCCCTGCTCTGTAGCTTGTTGGAATTGCTTCTAAGGGCTGCTGCAGCCTCTGAAGCATCAAGATTCAGTCCGAGGGGCTTCAGTGTGGGGTCCTTTCTTCCACAAGAGACAGAAATTAAGGCAGTCTACCCCTGTCATCTATTTTAATGGGACAATGTTTTCGCTTCAACTTAGCAGGAAATCTTTCTGATCAGTAAGAAGTATACTCTAAAAAATGACTTTTGAAATGTTGAAGGTCTCAACATGCATTTCTATTAATAAAAGGGTACAATTCAGTTTGGAACATAAACCTGACAATGATCTGGAAACATTGCCTCTTTTCAGTTTAGCATTTACCTTGCATTCTAAGCCATGGAAAGAAATATGGGGTAATCATTTTATTTTCTTCCTTGCACTTTCTATGTGCTTTTCTGGTTGTTCAAGTATTGAACTAAAGCTTTTAGATGACGTCATGGGCACTTTGGCTTCATGACAATTCTTCTTGCTAGTTCACATAAAAGTCAGGGACTCAGAGCATAAAATACTAGAACTTATATATAATTGTTACGGATGTCATAGTAAAGATACAGGTTTAACCAATTAAAAGGGAATCTGAATTATACATTTTAATATTTTACACATATACAGTATATGTGATTTCATATATTATATATGGAATATATATTTCTGTTGTTTCCTGTTGGTATCAGCAGTGGCTGAATCAAATGGCACTCACTGCTTTCTTTTTTTATATGAGGTTTGTGAAAGCAAAACAAAAAAATTCCTTTAAAAATCGAGTACATGTGAATTGTTTATTTTAGGCTGCAGTATTTATGTGTTGGATATAAAGCTCTTGAAAAAACATCACACATTGATTAAGGAAATTAGACTGGATCTAGAAATCGAATTTATTTTCTAAATTCACATGGAATCAATCTCTTTATATCTGTTACAGATGAGCACCCGTCAGCTTAACAAACTTATTGCCCTATGCATAAGAATGGCTCTCACTTAGTAATTTGTATTTGTGTTCCTTATTCCTGTATAATTTGTGATTTGTGGGATCTTTTGACTTGAGCTTTCACTAATGAGTTAGTTCTAGAGCACCTGTATCTTGTCTGTAAGCACCCTTTGCAGTAGGATGTGATTTATCTGTGTCCCACACGCTGCCTCAGAGACAGGGTGTTGGGTATGGGTTGGCTGTTAATAATGACAGATTTGTCCATTCTTGCAGCTTCCTCTGAATGTCTTCAATAATTACTTCAGCCTTGGATTTGATGCTCACGTCACATTGGAGTTCCATGAATCCCGAGGTAAGGATGTGTCCCGTTTCCATCTCCCTGGGAGGAAGTTTCTAGCGGTGTCCTCCACGCTCCTTTTTTTGCTTGCATATTACTTGCATGTCTGCATTGTGCTTCCCTCTTGTTCCATGTTAACCTTCACGATGACCCTAGGAGCTGGACCAGGTAGGAGCTTACAATAAATAGACCTAGCTGTCTAAGAGCACAAGGGCAGGGACAGAGGGTCATTCCAAGACATGGGATATTAATCTTTACGTTTGACTCTTTCATGGTGTGCTGAGAATCAAAACCAGGGCTTTGCACATGGGGGGCAAGTCCTCTGCCACTGAGGCACCTCCCCAACTTTGGATGGAAGATTTGAAGGAAATAAAACTCGTAGATAAAGAAGGATTTCTTTACTAATTAGGATGTACTCAGCTTCATGAGCCACCAGTGATTAAAGTTTAATAGTGTATATCCAGAGCCTTTGAAATGTGTTAGGAGAGATGAAAAGGAAAGAAACAGGCATGTCAGCACACAGGGGACTGCAGGTCTTTTATTTTGAGAGAAAGGGACAGGATGGTGGTGAGGTAGCTAGGAAGGTTCTGGGACATTCACTGGCTGAGGCAAGTAAGAGTAAGGCTGTAGTAACTCCAGGCATGAGAAGATGCTTGGCGAAGACTCCGGGAGAACTCGTATGGAGTGAGTAAGATGAATTGGCAGCTGACGGGAGAGCACTTTTGTTGGGGTTGTAGTCCTCGGTAGGTAGGGCAAGAAACAGTGCAAAGTCCCACGTCTATGTGCAACACTAATTACCAATTGGACTTAATGGATTACACATAAAATTGGGAAGGAGGTGTGTTGGGAGGGCTTTGGGGCAGGGGTATTGGAGGTGAACATATTAATGATCTGTTGGACACACATATGAAAATTTCCAACAAAAAAATTAAAACTAAAACAATATTACATATGCATAAAAATAAATACATATTTATATGAGAAGAGGATAGATCAGTAAAACACTTCATCTGAATTTTCTTATCCATTCAGAATTAAGAAAATTTAACATTTAGTTTGATCACAGTCTCTGCGTCTCTCCCTCCCTCCCTTCCTCCCTCTCTCTTTCTCCTGTCTCTTGCACTCTGCCCATTAGTGGATACTATATGCCTTTGCCTTTGTCTTTGATCTATATCTGTGTTGGTTTCTCACTCCTTGTGCATGTGTTTAGATGTAGCTGAGACATAGTTATGAAAGATCTGAAGCTTGGGAGACCAATGTCAGAGTTATCAGTGAGCAACTGTTTCCTTCATTTCCGGGAGCTCTGCAGGGCTCAAGTGGTTTCAAACCCCTAAACCTCAAACACAGAGGACTGTAAACTAGGACCCCAAGTTCAGGTTGTGGTAATCAGGTGAAGAAAAGTCTAAGTCTTATACTCTAGACACCCACAGTGGCGCTCTAGGGGTTCCAGTCATTAGAATTAAAAATATAGCTGAAACGCCAACTGGGAAGCCCCAACTGGTTCCATCAGGTCTGGTCCTTCAGGTGTCTCTAAGGCTAATAGGAGAAAGTGTCTGTGGAACTGGATTCTGCATTAAGGAAGAACAATAATACCAAATGAAGAAGGAACTGTAGTGTGTGCATCTTCTCTGAAAATCTAGACAAATCACAGGTGGAATAGATGGATCATGAAAGGATCTCAAATGCTTCAAATCAGAAATACGCACAAATTAGCACCATCCTGCTATCGCCTGGTCATGGGGGGGGGGTTGTATTCCGAGAGACCTATGTGAGGACTCCACTGGTGACTGATCTTCTTCCTATGTCGACAGGGGAGTCCATCTGGCCTGTGCACGGTAGCACGTGCCTCCTATATCCTTGTCCTTGAGGTCTTACGCATCTTGATTCCTTAATAATAAGATTCACAAGTTTCTTAACAATACTTGTAAAATGATACAGTATCGCAAATACACAAATTTCCAAAACTAGGTGTCCAGGAGTGAAAAGAGGCCTAACTGGGTAAGTGGGCCTGGATAAGCTCATTCAAGGGAACTTGCTTTTGGGGCCCTAATAATTCTGAAAGTTGTTCTAATGATATACTCCTCTGTACTAGGATGGAATTTTTATGAATCAGAATGAGGAGAGCACAGAGAGGTACCACAGGACAAAGGAATGTGGTTTACAAAAGAATTCCTTTGTAAGAACACCAGTTGACTAAAGAACGCCAAATTCTAAATATTAACATTGGAAGTTTATTGCTAAGGCTTGGTGCTTATTTTTTTTTTAAAATATATTTGTTTATTCTTTGCCAGCCATGTTCATCTGTCTGTCTGTCTATTTATGTGTCTATCTTAATCATATGTACTGCATTCTCTTCTTGCCCTCTCCCCCTGGATTGCCTATAACATATCTCCCACCCCCAACCCCCACTCACCTTCATGTCCCCCCTTCCTTCTCCCCTCTTACCAACTGAGTCTGATGAGTGTGGCCCATGTGCATATGAGTATGGGGCCATCCATGGGCACATGGACAGCTTTTCCTGGGGCATACCTCCAGAGAAGATTCACTTTTCTTAACTGTGAATAGCTCCTCAGCTTGGATCTGGGGATGTCATGAGCTCCACCCACTTGCAAGTTAAGGCTTCAAGACAAGTTGTATAATGTGTTGCAAAATACCTTGAGGGTGACTCAAAGTCTCATGAGAGGCATTGTGAAAAAAATTGGATTGGATAATATCAGGAAAATATGTTACTCGAAATGGGAATTATGCCAACCCATCTATATGTAAAGAATAACAAATATCAATCGCGTGAAGGCAGAGTCTTAAAAATGTAACCGCAGAGAAAGGAATTTTGGCTTAAATGGGAAACATCCCATCAAATGGACAGTTCTTAACATAGCTACTTACATAGTATTTCTTTTAGAAGGTGCAATTAAAATCACATTTGTTTTGGAACAGTTCATTAGAATTGTTGCTATGCAGATGGCTTTTAAATTGCCAGCTGAAAGGCAGGCAGGGAGTGAAGGCAGTCTTGGTATTTTGTTTGACTTTGTGGATTAAGGGGGGTAAACATGACAATCTGAGTCTCTATATTTGATTGGATTGAAGGTATGCCGCACTTGGTTGGAAATAGAGTACTGATTCTTCTCAATGTGGCTGAAGCATTCTTGGATGAACTCTTGTTATGTATGCATGAGAAAGTGCAGTGTTTGTGAGAGGATTTGGGGATGTCAGGACACTGGTCCTGTAACTGTCGCTTGGAGTATTGCCTGGTGCCGTCATCAGTGCTGTGTTATAACAGTGCTTGAGGAAGTACATAGAAAATATCCCAATACATTTGTGTTTGGGCATGCTAACAAAGATTATAGCTGTCAGTGACAAACTCAGCTATCATTTCCCCAGCCGTGTGAATGAGATTGTCACTCTTTGGACATGAATATTAAACATATCTAACTTAGTCAGAGCTCTGCTGCTACCGTATTACTGCCTCGTTGAAATTATGATTCAGAGGAGTCGAATCTTATGTACAAGGTCAGGAAATACACTTATGACTCTAGAGGAAGCTACATTTAAATCTGATTTCCAATGGACTACTTTCACCAATTATACAGAGACACACAGATAATGTGACTCAAAGGACTGTGACTTCCATGATTCATATCACAGACAATAGACAGATTTCCATCAAGAGGCTGCTATGTGCAGTGCGCTTCTGCTAAACTTCACCCTTGTTATAGATGGTGCTGAGACACACTGCATGCTACTGGTCAGGGCTCCAGAGCTCAGGCAGCTTGTTCTAGATAAGTCCTCACTGTCTCAAACCTTCCTTCCATCTTGATCCTCTGTCTGCAGCCCACTCAGCCACACTGTGTCTGGAACACAGGCTCATTGCACTACTGCACACACAGAAGAACTGGTTAAAACTGGCTAAGTGTCTGTGCGATCTGATTTGATTCAGCTGATGTAACCCCCAAACTTCCTGGCATGACAATGTAAATGATGTCAGATCACACCTAACAGTGGGATGACAGTGAGCCCCGGTACATGTCAAGATACTCCTGATGATGTCATACTCTTCATTTTCAGACCCGCCCCCACTCTATAACCCATAAGGATAAGAGACTGCATCTTATTTTTTTTTAATATATTCCCAGCTCACTATCCAATGGTATCAGTGTCTGTTACAGTAGCAGAGTGTACTGTATCCTCCATTGGAGGATAAGACCCCATTGCTAAGTAAAATGGAAGTAGCAATAGAAGGAATATACAGTACAGATGAGTTGTGCAGACAGTAAACACTGCAGGGAGTCAGCTGGATTGGTCACAGATGTGGAAGAAGTTTCCAGAATAGGTAAGAGTAATATGTATAGAAGAGAAAGGAGAACTGTGGTAGCAGATATGAGCTAACACATACACAATCATTTCAGGCAGGAAGGAAAAGCACAGAGGAGCACACACGCTTCTCCTCATGAGTTCTATGGGAAGTTCTTGCACAGGGGATGACTTTTCTGTAGTGCCTGAAAATGATATTGATAAAAAACAAAAAGACATCTTAGAAGGTAAAGGGTATTTAAAAAAGGTCTTAATGGGAGTTGATATCGAAAAGAAGGAAGTATTTTTTTAAATATAAAATTTGAATTACAGGTGGTAATGAAACTGTAGGTGAGCGGGAAAACTCTGGTATGTGGAACCTTGCTTGCCAAAGTACAGATTGGCAAAATGTATATGTAGGTCTTGAGAGTGCAGTGACCCAGTTCTGCATAGCCAGGAGTGTTATTTTAGAAAGAAGTCTGTTTATAATTTGGGAGGTATTTATTTTTTAGTACACTAATTAATTATGACCAAACTTTTGTTTTACAAGTTTGCAGAATTATTAGAATCTTCATTTTTGAATTTTAATAATTGGATATAAATGGAATATATCCAAGGAGGTGAACCAATCTTCCTTCCGTGGGCAGTCTTTTATGAAATGGGATTTCAAGGCCTTCTGAGGAATATGGTGGTGTTACATGGAGATCAGCGATGACAAGCAGTATGCTAATACCTCGTTGTTGAATCTACAGATATGGGCTGTCAGTTGGTGCTACAGTGAACTGGGACCCTTGCAGACATCTTAGGCACTAACTACCCTTTTCAAATAGGAGTATGAGTCGTGAGGGCTGGAAGGTGGTCTACAGCAGTCTTGCCTCCCGTGGCAGTTACCACCTCAGGTTATACCTGTGGCTATTGCTCAATACAACAGGAGAACCTCACTCCTGTAAGCAAAGCTGGCTTCCATATCAGAATACAGTCCTAGATTATCTGCATGGATCCGGTATAATCATGTGAGCCCCCAAAAGCAGCAGAGGGGGACAGAAAGGAAGTCAGAGATCCGGTGTGTGAGGACTTGCTATGCTGGTTTTGAATGTGGCCGGGGTCAGAGCTCCAGTGAGTACAGACCACATCCATTAGTGAGAATGAGCACCCTTGAGCAGCTACCAGAGAGAGATTCAGTCTGCAGTCTCCAGGATATGAATTCTACCAACAATCTGAATAATTAAAAGGTAGTGTCTCCCAGGGGCTATTAGTGAGGGTGTCATCATATGCCACTTTCTCAAACCCTCAGCAGGGGCTTCAGCTGAGCCCATCCCAGAATTCTGATCAAGAGAATTACAAGCAGATCAATAAATGATGTTTGAAGGATAATGGAGTTGAAATAGAGCGAGTGAAACTTGCTTTCACACGGCCACTTCTTGTGGAGGATGAGAATGGTTAACCCAAGAATTTAGTCACTCACAGAACCTTCTAGCCATGGGGCCAATATTGTCAGCCTTTCATTTTGGCATCATATCACATGACAGACACCACTTACTGAAGGAGTGAGCCCTTGTCCTTTCTCATTGATTGGCCTCTTCCCAAATTTTTCTACCCTCTCTCTTTCTCGAGGCAGTACGGAAGGCAGAATGGACTGTTCACACTCTTGGCTTTTGTTGAAGGTACATCTACTTTCTATGATACACATAAGCACACTCAGCCATCCAGTCCTTCCTTCTTACGGCAATGGAGATGACTGACCGCTGCTATCAGCAGGCCCTCCTCTGCTTCCCTTGCTCCTCCTATGGCCTGGCCTCGGGGAGAGATGACCCAGCTCTAGCTGTAGGCTGAGCTTCTCGAAGCTGTGGCTGACCTGGCTTTCTGAGTCTCATTTTTGCTTACACAGTAGATGCAAAGATGGGAAATGAAGCTAGGAATGTGTCTTAGAAGCAGAGGGTTTGCCCAGTACTCATTTTGGAAGTTCATAATCCTGGGACTAACAGGATTCATCTTGTACCCTGAAGGCCAAGGCATGTGACTGACTTCTCACCTCTTCCTTTTCTGTCTTCCTGGCAGCTCTTTGGATGTTATGTGTCTCTATAGACCTGTTTTTAATATTTAATACTTCTAGCTAAATTACATCTGAGATGACTCATTTTCATCAAAAGTGTGAGTTGAGTCACCAAAAAACTCAGCTATATTTCCTCCATTTTATTCCATTTTTGTGGACTTATGTGAAATAGTCTATCTATCCAGAGAAAATGAATCTTCTTTTCATTTTTATTAAAAATTGAGTCTCATGGAAAAACCACATAGAGATGTGAATATTTCCAGACCATAAGTTTTAAGGCACATAAATGTTAGTGGCTGGCCTAGGGGTCACTTACTAGCTATGGGTATCAGTATGCTGAGAAAGTTCTGCACCAGAGCTGTGGCTGGCTGACATTCTTATTTCTTCTAACTTGTTGGATAGCTAGACTAGAATTAAAAAACAAAAAACTAGAGCCCATGTACTCAGACACGTTGCAAAAAATGATTCTCATTTTACTTCTGGTTTCATAAAACAGAAAAAAGCTGATGCAAGTGGAAATGGAAATTGAAACCCATCAAGTTGATTCAGAACAACTCAGGGATGAAGAGCTGGCTCAGTGGTTCAGAGCACTGGAGATCAGCTCCTAGCACTCACGTCGGGTGGCTCACAACCATCTGTAATTCCAGCTCCAGGCGATCTGATGCCCTCTTCTAGACTTTGTAGGTGCGCGCGCGCACACACACACACACACACACACACACACACACACATAACAGAATAAATCTTAAAAATAGGTCAAGAGTAACAGACACAAGAGAGCAGTTTATACCATTTTATGTTTTTGTTTATGACCTCACATAGCATTTTGCTCTGGTTTGTGTTTAGGATTAGAGTATACTGTTGAGAACCGTTACTGTTAGAGAACAGTGTTTAGGAAAACTTTGAGATTCAGAAAACACACAGCTGAAGTTACTGTTGAGCTGCTGAGTGTGCCTACAAACACACCCTTTTTAAATTAGGAACTTTGCAGATTATCCAGCTTCTCTGTCATGTACGATTTTTAGTCTAGTCTAACAATCCTGAAAATAATCCAGTAAGCATTGTGTAGAACTTTTGCTTCAGATCCTATATGCTTTCTTAGAACCAATCTGGGTGAGTGAACTCCTACATCCCCTCATTTAGACAGATGGGACTATTGTTTTTAGACATTATTGGAACTGGGAGTGTGTTTTGATAGTCATCTTACTATCTAGAAATGACTGGGAGAAAGACCTAGCCTGAAAAGCAACTACTGCTGGACAGGGATAAAGGCAGAGATCCTTTTGTGAAATTCTGGGATTGTATTAAAGAAGAACCATTAAGGAAACAATATTTTATGTAGACATTTATTGAACCCCCAAGTTCCTGTGAAAATTCAATGGGTTATTTCATTTTTGCCTTCTTGAACTAAATGACACATAGAGACAAACTGAAAATTAAATTTTTTTATACTAAACATTTCTGTAATATGATGAGTATTCGGGAGGCCCTCCATCCTCCCTCCCTCTCTCTCTCCAACCTACTCCGTCTCACTTTCCACGTCCGTATCTCCCTCCCTACCCTTTTCTCTCATTCACTCCCATTTCTTCCAAGGTCTCTCACCAGGAAAGGAGTAGGTGGTAGTTCAGAACACTCTGAAAATGTGGAAACAAATTGTCCATGAATGCTGGTTCAGATCCATCCTCCTTATCTCCATGTGAAGCTTTACACAGTTTAGATAAGCCATGCCCTCAGACGTCAGATAAGAATCACATCCCCAGAACTTACTACATTTTTCTTTGGTCCATCCTTGTCCCAAATACCCCCGATTCTCTGATTCAAACTGCATTAAAAGAGTCTCTAGTTTTAATGTTTGTGAGCTTGTCCAACCTCCATTCCTGGATGTCACGCTTGGCCTTTTCACAGGGCAGGGGTAGGTGGGGTCAACGATGAGCATTCCTAACAGCCTCCCACTTCACTGCAAGGCTGTGACTTGAGCTGAACATGTTTTTGCACTGGATAGCTACACCTCTGTCACTGGGCCACTGAAGCAGCTGGCCTGGCACTGAGGGGATGCTAACAGCAGAGTTGGATCTGGTGGATCTTCAGGGTGGAGACCAGATCCAGACTTCTGGAGAGTGCCAACATCCATGAAGTCCCAGTAACAAAAACACCTCTCCTCTTTTACAGAAGCAAATCCAGAGAAATTCAATAGTCGTTTTCGAAATAAAATGTTCTATGCAGGGGTAAGTATTGTTTCATTTTAGAGCTATTAATATTACTTAGTGGCAATTCAGAAAATGCTAAAGAAACTAACAACATCAAGCTTATTAATGCACACCTCAGACACTTCCATACACACACACACACACACACAAATATATATATTCCATATATATATTTATATATAAATATATAAAATCTTCACTAAGGAGTTAAAGAGAAGAGATATTTTCTGAGTGGTCAGCAAGGCAGTTGGTGTTGGGTGTTGGCTGTGTTTAAAATTTAAGCCCTCTAAGTGTCGATGACTTTTTATGGAGTGATGCAAAACAGATGTCCAAGAAGAAATTGGGAAGAATAGTTTGATGGGAATATATATATATACAATATTCTGGTTTAGTTTCCCCTTTCTGTGATAACATATCCTGATGAATGCAATTAAGGAAAAAAGAGTGATTTGACTCACAATTCTGGGTCACATTCTGCCGTTTGGGGGAAGTCAAGTGGCAGTTACTTGAAGTAGCTTGTTACATCCACAGTCAAAAGGAGAGAGCAAGGAATAAATGCACTTGTGCTACTCTTACACGAATTCTTTACCCCTTTACAATCCAAGATCCCCTGCCTAGGGAAAGGTGCCACCCACAATGGAAAGGTCTTTCTACTAATCAAGATGCTGCCCCACTCCCACAGGTGGCATCAGGACACAGGGCAACTTAATCTAGACAATCCCTGATTGAAACTCCTTTTCCAGGTGATTGGAGACCATGTTAAGTTGATAACAGCACCCACCACAGACAATCTTAGTTCAGGCTATAGTTTTCAGCAGGGTGTGTACCCAGTGATTTTTGGATGAGAATTTGGCAGAACATAGAGCTTTTAATGGAAATACCCATGAGACTAAAGCAAGGGCCTTCCTTTTCGCTCTTGGGGGACATTCCTAAAAGTGATCTTAGCATTGATGGATAGGTAGGATGTTAACAAGGGCCTTCAGAATAGATCTGCCAAGTGACTCTGGGATTCACACACATTTTTACCTTCCTCCTATAATCTTAAATGTAATTACAGGTTATAGTCTGAAAACAAAGATTTTCACATGGCAGACATGGCTCTATTTTACCTTGAGTTCAACCAAAGGAGAAATTGTTTTCTATTTGTTCATAGTGCAGAATCTTGGGAAAATGTCTATTGTGTTGAAGAAAGGATTTGGTGGAAACTATATAACAAAGAATTCTTTTTCTTCTTTCCCTTGTGGTGTAGGCAGCCTTTTCTGATTTCCTACAAAGAAGTTCTAGAGATCTATCCAAACACGTCAAAGTTGTCGTGAGTATTGACTATATAGGTTCATTTCATTTGCATGTGAATATGAGTGTCACTCCCCCCACCCCCAATGCCAGTTGATACGTAGATTAATATATAGACAAATATATTAATCCCTGGGCTACATATAATTTGTCAATCATGTAGCTCATTCAACCATAAACATGCATCCTCTCTATGTGTCAGTCTCTGTTTTAGTTGCTGGAGTGAAATAAAGACTAGTTTTACTCCTAAAGAAATAATATGCTGGGATTATAGTCCTGTACTAAGTCCAGCAAAATGTTTAAAAAACACAGAGCTACTTTTATATAATATAAAAACAAGAGGAAATGATCCTTGAAAAGAAAACAACTAAGGATCGTAATAGAATAATATTTAGTAGGGCACTGGTAATGTTAACAATGTTAATAAACTAGAATATACAGTACTAATGTGATAGAAACGACTTCCTCATTCTTATAGGATGAAAAGTTCATTTTAAAAATGTTTCCAGTATTAAGAAGGCTGAGCTAGAAGGGATGTAAATTCAAGGCAACCAGCTGGACTGGACAGCTTGGTGAGAACCTGTCTCAAGAGAATGGAAAATTATAGAAATCTGATAGGCAAACATTTGCTAAGCTGCTGTTGCTGTTCCATCAGCGTTAATTTGTGCCCTGCTTTGAATCTCATACCGATTCTTCCTATAGAGTTTCTATGTCTTTATTGTAGCCATATGAATACTCAGGGCATTGTATGAGTTCAGTAACTTATCACAAAATCACAAAATATATGGCTTATAGAAAACTGTGCTTGAAAAATGATCCCCTTAAATCAACTGGGACAAGAGCTGAGTATTGCTGGTATTAGCTAACCTCATCATCCCTCCATGGTATTTCAACTCACATACAATGCCTTGTTGTTGTTTCTGGCTCTGGAAGGGATTGGGTAGCAAAGCTGCAGGCTTCATGGTAACCAGGAAGGGAGGGTGGGAAGAAAAAGGAAAGAAAAAGAGAGAAGAGGGAAAGAGGGAATAGAGAGATGTTCAATGACTGCTGAATGACTGACCAGGACAAGATCACCCTTCATGGCAACCCCTGACAGAGTGAATTCGTTCTTCCAAGTAGGCCCAACCTCCTACCATCTCACTCAGTGTGGGCTCACCAACAGGGTAGCATGCTCATGATAGAATCCCATGGTTCCTCCAGCTTGGGACCAAGGCTTTTAACTCGTGAGCCTTTTTGAGGAACACTTTACAGCCTAACTACATTAGATGTATATAAAAGACTGTCTTGTTTTCGACAGATATAAAGTCAGTATCTTAGATGTAATACACAAGACACATGGTAATAAAGTGTGCATTATAAATTCTCGACTAGGGGGCTGGTGAGATGGCTCAGTGGGTAAGAGCACCTGACTGCTCTTCCGAAGGTCCAGAGTTCAAATCCCAGCAACCACATGGTGGCTCACAACCATCTGTAATGAGATCTGACGCCCTCTTCTGGTGTGTCTGAAGACAGCTACAGTGTACTTACATATAATAAATAAATAAATCTTAAAAAAAAAATAAATTCTCGACTAAGAAAACACAAAGCACTAAGAAAACATTGCATGTAACACAATCTACTTCCATTGTTTGATTTATCAACACATAAGCATAGATATAGAACTGTATTTTGCAGGCATATATTTTGTCTTACATGTGTTTGAGTTAGAGAAAACAATAATTGCTGCTGTCCTGGAGAACTGTACATTTTAATGCAATAATATGCAAAAAGTATGGTATGCATCTTTGAAAAATCTGATGAGCTCGCAGGAAGAAAGTCTAGCACATTTACAAATGAGATTGGTTTCAAGTTCAGTAGTATTTACTATAGCATTTTTTTTTCTGTAATGTGTCAACAGAGTTTAGCATTCTATTTATTTATTTATTTAATTTATTTATTTTTGCTTGTAAGTTTTCTTACAACCAAATTATTCTATGATTTCTTCATGAGCATAGCCATCTATGGATCTGCTTGAAGACCCTAAATGATTTGGAAGAGTTTAGGTTGTTGGAAGTACTCTAAAACATATTTGGTCACTATCAAGAACTTTATTTTATCTAAGTTGCTTTTGGAAATATTTTATTTAGAACTGTATGATTTCTTGGAAATCATTTTTGAGACTGTTTATGAGCTTTGAGGTATAGTCAGATCAGGTAGGGAAACAGTGTGGTGCTTTGAAGCAACCATTGATTGCTTGCAAAATCTTTAGGCTTAGACTGAAACACTGCTGAAAGAAATCTTAACAAAATTGTAGTGAGTTTTGGAATACTGTACTCTTTCTTCCAAAACATAAGAAGCGGAGGGAATTCTCCCATGTAGGGGTTGAGAGGGAGAAAGCAAGCTGAAAAGCCAGCTTTGTACCATGCCACTATGTCATTGACTCTGATTGGACTCCTCTTGTGCATATCCCCAGTGCAAATAGAGAAAGGGGGATGGAGATTTTTGTGTGTGACTGGCTGCAGGACAGTACTCATGGGAAAAAATTAGGTGATCAAGGAACCTATGTACAAAGGTTCTAATGTGGAATGATGAAGACACCCTGAGACCAAGGTCGGATCCAAACCCCAACAGTCTAATCTCAAAAGTGCCATCTAGTTCTGTAAGAGATTAGATTTGTAACACACAATCACTTGACGGTATTTGTCTTTTTGATCTAGTGTTAATACACACTCCTATGTATATAGCTAAAACACCAGCTTCATGCCATGGCAAACAAAAAAGGATCCATTACAAGTGATTCAAATTTAGAACAGACTCCTTAAAAAGAATGGTCAGATAATGTATTCCAAACAAGTTTCCTAGCTTCAAAATAAACATTGTCTCAGACAGGAAAGAAAACAAATGGCCACATTCATGCTGTGTTTGGATCAATTGATTATGGTGGAAAATACTGCTGGCTTCACTCAAGCTTTTATCTTTGAAGTGTGTACAGTCTTTAAACGTTAGCACTGTATGTCTGAATATTAGAGGAGAGAAAAATTTGTTTTGGTCAAACGGAAGTTTTGTTTTGTATAAGATCAGAACAAAGCTGGAGTTAAGTCTGGCTCTCCTCCAGTCAGGCTCACCGTAAATTTCTGTCCTAGTAACTGGCTTTCACTCAGGGGAAAGGGGGAAGAATTCCATGTTCTATGCTGTTGTCGACCTAGTTATCTTGGATGAGACTCTCAGACTCATGAGCACCTCAGAAGCCTCGCTTTCTCTGCTTTGGTTGCTGCAGTGTGATGGGACAGACCTCACCCCAAAGATCCAGGACCTGAAGTTCCAGTGTATAGTATTTTTAAATATTCCCAGGTAAGCCCTGTTCATGCTGTTGCGTTTGTGCGATGTGAACTCTGACTGACATCTGATTGCAGAAGTGAATCGTCTCGGGTATAACGTATGGAATCCCTTATTTTAGTGTGGTGGTAAAGGTCACTCATTTTCTTTTCCTGCTTGGCTTGTTCCCCGTGGTGGGTTATCTTGCCTGTGATGTAGAATTCATTATCTGTATTCTCCTATTCCTGAGAGACTCAGGCCTTTTTCTAAAACATTTTCATTTAATTCTCACTACTGCCCCACACCCACCTCACAGCCTCAAGGGAAGCAGATGTGAGTAGAGTCCTTTCAGTGTCTCAGAAGCCATTAGGAACACATCCAGCCTGATGAGTGTGGGATTCTCTGCCAGATGCTAGAATTCATTGGAGAGACACAGTGTACACAAGGAGACATGGTGTGCACAGGGAGATGTGGTGTAGACAGAATTTCAATGCTCTTTGGAACAATTATACACAAGGAGAAGGCAATACTTAGGACTATTTTCTTTCTTTTGTTATTTTTTTTCCATTTTTTATTAGGTATTTAACTCATTTACATTTCCAATGCTATACCAAAAGTCCCCCATATCCACCCACCCCCACTCCCCTGCCCACCCACTCCCCCTTTTTGGCCCTGGTATTCCCCTGTACTGGGGCATATAAAGTTTGCAAGTCCAATGGGCCTCTCTTTCCAGTGATGGCCGACTAGGCCATCTTTTGATATATATGCAGCTAGAGTCAAGAGCTCTGGGGTACTGTTGTTATTATTTTTTATTAGGTATTTTCTTCATTTACATTTCTAATGCTATCCCAAAAGTCCCCAAACCCTCCCCCCACTCCCCCCCTCCACTTCCACTTCTTGGCCCTGGCATTCTCCTGTACTGAGGCATATAAAGTTTGCAAGACCAATGGGCCTCTCTTTCCACTGATGGCTGACTAGGTCATCTTCTGATACATATGCAGCTAGAGACACAAGCTCCGGGGTACTGGTTAGTTCATATTGTTGTTCCACCTATAAGGTTGCAGACCCTTTTGGCTCCTTGCGTACTTTCTCTAGCTCCTCCATTAGGGGCCCTGTGATCCATCCAATAGCTGACTGTGAGCATCCACTTCTGTGTTTGCTAGGCCCTGGCATAGCCTCGCAAGAGACGGCTATATCAGGGTCCTTTCAGCAAAATCTTGCTAGTGTGTGCAATGGTGTCAGTGTTTGGGGGCTGATTATGGGATGGATCTCCAGGTATGGCAGTCTCTAGATGGTCCATCCTTTCGTCTCAGCTCCAAACTTTGTCTCTGTAACTCCTTCCATGGGTGTTTTGTTCCCAATTCTAAGGAGCAAAGTGTCCACACTTTCGTCTTCATTCTTCTTGAGTTTCATGTGTTTTGCAAATTGTATCTTGTATCTTGGGTATTCTAAGTTTCTGGGCTAATATCCACTTATCAGTGAGTACATATCATTTGAGTTCTTTTGTGATTGGGTTACCTCACTCAGGATGATGCCCTCCAGGTCCATCCATTTGCCTAGGAATTTCATAAATTCATTCTTTTTAATAGCTGAGTAGTACTCCATTGTTTAAGTGTACCACATTTTCTGTATCCATTCCTCTGTTGAGGGGCATCTGGGTTCTTTCCAGCTTCTGGCTATTACAAATAAGGCTGCTATGAACATAGTTGAGCATGTGTCCTTCTTACCAGTTGGAATATCTTCTAGATATATGCCCGGGAGAGGTATTGCAGGATCCTCCGGTAGTACTATGTCCAATTTTCTGAGGAACCGCCAGACTGATTTCCAGAGTGGTTGTACAAGCTTGCAATCCCACCAACAATGGAGGAGTGTTCCTCTTTCTCAACATCCTCGCCAGCATCTGCTGTCACCTGAATTTTTCATCTTAGCCATTCTGGCTGGTATGAGGTGGAATCTCAGGGTTGTTTTGATTTGCATTTCCCTGATGATTAAGGATGCTGATCATTTTTCCAGGTGTTTCTCAGCCATTCGGTATTCCTCAGGTGAGAATTCTTTGTTTAGCTCTGAGCCCCATTTTTTAATGGGGTTATTTGATTTTCTGGAGTCCACCTTCTTGTGTTCTTTATATATATTGGATATTAGTCCCCTATCTGATTTGGGATAGGTAAAGATCCTTTCCCAATCTGTTGGTGGCTTTTTTGTCTTATTGACTGTGTCTTTTGCTTTACAGAAGCTTTGCAATTTTATGAGGTCCCATTTGTTGATTCTCGATCTTACAGTACAAGCCATTGCTGTTCTATTCAGGATTTTTTCCCCTGTGCCCATATCTCCAAGGCTTTTCCCCACTTTCTCCTCTATAAGTTTCACTGTCTCTGGTTTTATGTGGAGTTCCTTGATCCACTTAGATTTGACCTTAGTACAAGGAGATAGGAATGGATCAATTCGCATTCTTCTACATGATAACCGCCAGTTGTGCCAGCACCATTTGTTGAAAATGCTGTCTTTTTTTCCACTGGATGGTTTTAGCTAGGACTATTTTTTAAAATAAGCATATCACTTCACAGTGGCGTAAAGGTGGATTGTAGGATTGCAGGTTCCCAAGCCATTGTGTTGGAAGACATGGGTTTATATCCCCTCATTGCTTCCTATCAACCAACTTGGACAAATAAGCTGACCTTGGGTGAATTTAAGGAAAATGAGAGATCTATGGAAATTTATATCTGGGGAAACCTCTCAGGGTCTCCAGGTTGCTCTTGGAAGTGCTCAGTACACTAAGGTCCCAGCGTGTTTCAGGGGCATGTGTCAACGTGGTTTTAGTAGACAGCTTACAGATTTGCAGAACACTGGCTAGTAGTGCCTCTTGTACAATTTTCCTCTTTACTCTTGACTCTCTTCCCTTATGTGTCTGCTTCTCCAATTTTATAATTTTATTCATTTCCTTTCCCTTTCTCGTCTCACCCCTCTCACTTTCCTTCCACCCATTTCCCTTCCCTCCCTCTAGTCCTTCTTTTCTTCCTTTTGAGAGAATCTCGATATTTCACAGTTCTACCTTAGCTTCTCGTGTATCAGAGGAGCAGGCATATACCACAATCTATCTTATTTCATTTCTTATCTTTTATTTATTTATTTGAAGTAATTTTCATTCATTTTTGCCCTGTGAGAATTTCTTGTCTTACTTTATGTCATGACAAATGCTGCCATCTTAGTTCATGTTCTTTCTTACACTAGCACGAATTTCACTTTAAGAAAATTATGAAATTATTAAAGATGATTCATAATATGTTGTAGACAGCATGAACCCTGGAGTGAGGAATGATGGAACAGATAGGTACCACAGTATGCTTTTCTTGCTAAATTGTTGCTTATTTTTGCAAGGTTGTGATATTCTGGAGACAATAACTTTATTTTTTCAAATGTGAAGGTATCTATCTAGAGCAACAACTGTTCTTATATTTGAAAAGCATCAAGTTCCACTAGAAGTTATTTTCAAAAGTCAAATAAACTGACACAGAAGCACAACACCCTGCCCCTGCTCCCATGTAGTCATGAGTACACCATGCAAGACCTTAGTGCATGTATGCATTAACCCTAAGTTATTTCCCAGTGCTAATCAGGAATAGAATGACGTAGCTCTAACTGTTTTTGACCTTGTTTGCAGATATTGTGCTGGCACAATGCCTTGGGGAAACCCTGGAGATCATCATGACTTTGAACCCCAACGTCATGATGACGGCTACATTGAAGTCATTGGATTCACTATGGCCTCTTTGGTGAGCAATATCTCAAGTTTATTGAAAACCCTTGTGTATAAGCCACAAATGGACCTTAAGTGTTCACAAAGGAAAAATTAGTTTCTCCAACAAAGTCTGACTGGGTGTACAGACCACACTTAAGGGCTGGCCCCATGCCCAGCAGTAGACGGCCAACATAGAATGAACTCAGTGACACATTTGCAGGGTTTTTGTTTCATAATGCTTTGTCTGGGCATTTTCCTTCCCACCTTACTCTTCTTCTTACACCTTCTCTTCTCAAATATTATGATTTCCAATCTTGTGTTTCTGTGCGATTTCTCTGGGTGAATGTGTGTGTCTCTGTGTCTGTATTTGTTTCTTGTGATTTTTTTTGGCCTTGTCTTCCTGATTGTTTTATCCATATATATATATGGTTTTGGATATCTGTTTTCAAATGAGACAGAGAAAGAAAAGTATGGATTTGCATGGGTGGGGAGGTAGGGGGTAACCTTGGAGGAGTTGGATAGGAGAAACTGTGATCAGAATATGTTGTGTGAAAAAAGCTACTTTCAATAAAAAGTGTCTTATTTTATAAACTGTACATAGTACATATTGGGTTAGGATAAACATGAATGTGTCATTAATTTTGAAAACCAATCCTATGAACCTGAAGTTCAAAAATAAGTCAATTTCATTTGATTGTTTTACTTTCTAGGAAATAAAACAGTTTGGGCTTAGGGAGCCATCATGGTGCAGAGATAGTGCAGTATTAACACAAAAACCACAGGAGCCGATTGATGCTTTTCTTGCTTTGCTGGGGAAATGAATATTTAACTTAAAAAGTAGTTATTTATATTCAATTTTATCTTGTTCACATAGCTGGAGATGAGTGTATAGATTATCACAAAATACTTATAAATGGGAAAAGAAACTATATGACCACCTTAGAACTACAGTTGCAACAGTATACACATCAGTTCATACTTTAATATTGTGTGTTTGTATTAAAAACTGAGGGAGCTGGAGAGATGGCTCAGAGATTAGGAGCAGTGTCTGCTATCCAGAGGTCCTGAGCTCAAGTCCCAGCCAACACATGGTGGCTCACAACATCTATAATGGGATCTGGTGCCCTCTTCTGGCATGCAGGCAAAAGCTGTATACATAATAAATACATCTTTAAAAAAATACCCTGAATTTATAGTATAAGTGCATTTCAAACGGTTTTCAACTTATCGACCAATTTAGAATTATAAAATCTGCCAAGCAGTAGTGGCACATGCCTTTACCCAGCACTTGAGAGGCAGAGGCAGGTGGATTTCTGAGTTGGAGGCCAGCCTGGTCTACAGGGTGAGTTCCAGGACAGCCAGGGCTACACAGCGAACCCTGTCTTGAAAAAACAACAAACAAACAAAAAAGAATTATAAAAACTACTTATTTCATGTTGTACTATATAAATTATTATATAAACTCAGTTTGTACAAATCGAAAGCCTCCATTGTAATGAATTATAAAAACTACTTATTTAATGTTGTATTATATAAATTATTCTATAAATTCATAGTTTGTACAAATCAAAAGCCTCCATTGTAACTGGGCTGTGCTAGCCACTATCCACAAACGGTCAGAAGGTGCTGTTCTACTTTAAGAAACAGAAGTATATCTTTCATAGTTTTTGTTTCTTATTGCTGTGGTAAAATACCATGACAGAAGAAATCCAGGGGATGAAGTATTTCAGCTCACAGTACAAGGGGAAAGGCAGTCAGGGAGCTGTCAGCAGGAGATGCGTGCTTCTCGGCTTTCTTCTGTACTTCATAGAGTCCAGGACTCCACCCCAGGAGTGATGTCACTGGTCAATGAAAGCCCTTTCTACCTCAATTAATGTAATCATAGGATAATTGTCACACAGGAACTCCCAGAAATCTGTCTGCCAGGTGATTATAGATTGTCAGATTGACAATTAGTGTAGATTTCATTTTGTCCACCTTATGAGTGACAACGGTTTCTTCCTCAATAACCCCAAGTTAAAACACTTTAACACAATAACCTATAGCGATTATGGCAAGAATTCGTGTCATTTCAATTGATGGTGTCTCTTAAGGTAGGACTTGCCCTTTGCATCAGCATTTGAGAGGGACGTTCACAGGGCAGGGGAGGTGAAAACTCAGCTTCTGAGAAGGAGGGAAATGGATAGAAGGGCTCACTCTTAATAGTTGACTTTTTTTAGAGCGTTCTTTATCACCAAAGCTTTCTAAGCTATTAGACAGGAAATAAACAGGCTTAAATTCAGAAAGTATATGTATAGGGAAAAATGACTAGAGGTAACAAAGGTGTACTGGTGTTTAACAGAAAGAGTTTATTTTGGGTAATGGCTCCTGAGTGATGGAGTCAGTTATGGCACAGATGGCGCAGCATGTCAGAGGAAACAGGAAGCTGGCTGACCAAATTTTTTAGCTATACACAAGAAACAGAGGAAAGAGGAAGCAGGATCCCAAATCTACTTTCTTGGCCATCATTTTCTTCGAGAAAGGATTGGATAGTATGTGGTCCAACCTCTTCTGTAATGTTAATGGATGCTGCTGCTCACTGAGTGGAGCCAACAATAATTGAGTCTTGCAGAATGTCAGCACCACTCGTTTTGGCCTATGTCTATCAACTGGGATGTTTCAAGGAGAGATTCCCTTTTACCTTCTATTTGGTCACTTAGTCACACACTTTTGCAGGGTGGCTGATTTTTATTTTCATTATTTATTTTCAAGTTAACATGTTGGCTCATTGGCAACCTTAGATAGAAAGTACAAAGTACAAAGCCTTGTACTTTCAGACATGTACCCATCATGAATTTGGGTCTGTGGTCTTCTCCTTGGGTCTGGTTGGGTTTGTGATTTTGTGATGAGTCAAGGACAGTGGGGGCATGGAGAGATGATTCAGAAGGGAAAAGGACCACAGTTCAGGTCCCCAGTACCTATGTGACATGTTTGTGCTAACATGTGTCTGTAATTCTGGTGCAAAGGAAACAGATACTGGGAGCCTTGTATAAGCTGTTTGGTACAAATGGGTGAACTCTAGGTTTAGTGAAAGCCTCTGTTTCAAAAAACAAGGTAGGGAGTGAGAAAAGAAGACACCCAGTATCTAGATCTGGCCTCCATGTGCAGTCGCACACTCATGAAGGTGTGTTTTCTCTCTCTCTCTCTGACTCCCCCCCCCCCCACACACAGATAGATATGAGTGTGCCATTGTATAATTTTTCTGGAGTTGGACCGTAAAAGGCCATGAAGCAGTTAGGAAGTGGACAATAATGGTCACCTCTAATTGGTAGCAAGTTTTGTAAAGCCAAAGTAATACTTCAGATGTGTCTGTTTCCAATCAGTGTCAGTTATAAATAGTGAACTCACCAGTGGTGTGCCCGTAAATGACAGGCTACTATGTAGAACTGGTTGAGGAATGAGCAAACAAAAGCCCTGTCTTTGAGGCACTCACAGAGCCAACGTGGAGGAAAAACCAAGAATAAAACAATAAATTTCAGGAGAGAGCTGGGAGACACTAGAGAGGAATACCAAAACCAAGGGTGCCTGTTGGGAGGCAGGAGTCTCTAGAGTGTAGTGGCCTATCAGAGCAAGCAGCCTGAGAGCACATGTCCTTGAAGAGCTACAAGTAGTGGCTTAAGTGACTCTACAAGTAAAACTACAGTCTTGGAGAGAGGTGAGGCAGAAGCAGCCTCTTCAAGCTGTCCATGGGGATGATGTTGCAAGAGGGTTGGGCATGATGAGGCTTGTGCCTGGACTCCAATTTCATGTGACCTGAATCTCTAACCCTGGGTCTTGTTAAAAAAATCATCAAATTGGCATTGGTATCCAGGTGGATGTTCACATTAGATGATGAAGGAATATGAAAGGGCCGGGTTAGTTGCAGACATGTTTGGATATCATGACCCATTGTGAACCTTAGAAGAGAATTAAAGAATCCTAGCAGGTTGCTGCAGACAATTGGTCAAAGGATGGATCCATCGAAGAAGGTCAAAACTGTAAGAGCATTGTGCAAGAGCTGAGCTCTGAAATCTGCATAAGAAGTCAGCATGTGCTTAAAAGTAGACAACTGAAAATTGTGTGACTGGAAGTCAGGGGATCTCCATAGGTTAGAGAGATGGCATTGGAGGGTCTGTTGTCCCCTCTTTGCCAGCCTGTGGCTAGTTGGGGTGAGGAGGGGAGAAAATTAATGGATGGGATTTGGTGAGGAGGGAACAGAACGTGAAAGTCTTGACAACTGTAATTTCCTCTTTGCACAACATGAACACTACAAAGTCACGTGAGATAGTGTCAGATGTGTGATAGAATCTCCAATCCTAGTGACTGCATTTGCTTCCGGGGCAGAAAAATCCTGCCTTAGAAAATCCGAGTTAACTCTGCTTAGCTGTTTAAGTATACGGTTAAAAGCTGTGTATTTGTGAACACTATGTGCTCTCTAAATAACCCTGCAAAGTACTTTTAAATATTCATATTCATCTCACTCTGTCCAATGGTAAAGTATTGCTGTTTTTAATTTGGTATGAAAGAATTTTTATGTTTAGTCCTTCAGTTTTCAATTCATTGAGGCTATTCTATTGATTGTATTTCCAAGAAGGTAAATTATGTAAAATTATAAGCATGATCTTAAGATGACTGTCTAAACAGGATGGTATAAGTACTTAAAATTACTCTTTTTAAATGTATACTTAAAATAGCTTCCCTATAATTTAAAACCTTAACTACTAGCTTAAGTTGGTTTTTTTTTCAGCAAATTATCTTTTTTTTTTCTAAGAAGTTGACATGTCTAAAATCATTAAAGGCTACCTGTTTTTAAGGTTATGCAATAAACTCATAAATATTTTCGTTCATTGTTTATAATTTAAGAACACCCAAAGAAGAGGAAGCTCAGACTTATTCTTGAGAGGAGATTTTTAAATTGAATTACTGGAATGGAGAGGGGGCTATGTCTTTTAGAATGTTTATCTTGTAATTGCAAACTTCAAAGAGAAGTCTTCAATTGACTCCTTTGGTTGGATGCTTTCCTGCTAATTAAGATGCTCGCTCACTGGGTAGCCGGTATCCTGATTGCCTTCTTGGGTTTCACAGAGCCCATAATCAGGCATTGTAACTTGTATTTGTTTCTGCCACAATTTTTTGTTATTATGGCCGGGAAGGGCCTTTCATGTTGAGTCTGTTTCTAAGTAATTTAAAACTTTCCAAGACAGTTCAAAGCGTGATTCACATGGAGGAAGTGGGACCCTCATTTGCAATTCAGGCTCCTCAACTTTGAAGAAAGCACACTGATCTCTCTGTTAATTGAAATTAAAATGTGTAAGTTCTTTTACATTTCTGGATGAGGAAGGCAAAGGACAGGGTTGGTCAGTCTGGGGCGGGGTACAGAGAGATTCCCAGGGCCAAGGTTTTATATTTCTGCATAATGTGATCTCTTTTGCTTTTTAAAAGATGAAATGCTAATTTTATAACTCACATTAAATGTAAGAACTTAAGTGAACGTCTCATATCTAACCAGAATGCCTACGGAGAGCTACTCATATTCTGATTTCTGATGCCTTTCCTCCCAGTGACTTTGTTTTTGTGTTTGAAAACACACATAAAATTTAAAAAGTGATTTTATAACATTTTACTAAGAGAGGTTTGTTTGTTTGTTTTTCGAGACAGGGTTTCTCTGTGTAGCCCTGGCTGTCCTGGAACTCACTCTGTAGACCAGGGCCTCAAACTCAGAAATCTGCCTGCCTCTGCCTCCCAAGTGCTGGGATTAAAGGCGTGTGCCACCACTGCCCGGCAAGATTTTTTTTTAAGATTTATTTATTTATTTTATGTATATGAGTACACTGTAGCTGTGCAGACGGTTGTGAGCCTTCATGTGGTTGTTGAAATTGAATTTTAGGACCTTTGCTCACTCCGGTCGGCCCTACTCACTCAAAGATTTATTTATTATTATAAATAAGTACACTGTAGCTGTCTTCAGAGGCATCAGAAGAGGGCGTCAGATCTAATTACAGGTGGTTGTAAGCCACCATGTGATTGCTGGGATTTGAACTCAGGACCTTTGGAAGAGCAGTCAGTGCTCTTACCTGCTGAGCCATCTCACCAACCCTGAGACTTTCTTTTTTAATGTTATTTAATTGATACCTTCTTTCCTGGGGTTTGTCATAACAAAGCAACAGGAAATCCACACAGAGTTTCACACACAATTATATCAGTATGGCAGCAGGTATTGTTCTCCAAACCACGATGGGCTTTCTTTGCATTCAATCAGTATCGCAGAAGCATCCTACGAATGACAGTATAAGCTTCATTAGATAAGCACATCACAGTTTAAATAATAATCATTTCTTTTATGAAGCTTTCACGTTTCTGATGTTTGGTGTCATAAATAACTCTGATTAATGTTGTGTGTAAACACGGTGAGTACAAGTTGTTCTGACAGATCCACAGGGAAGAGAGTATTGATCCAATGTCATAAATGTTTTCAGGATTGTCTAGAAATGTTTTTAGAATGCTTTATAATAAGAATTATAAAACTCCTTTCTTTAATATTTACAGACACAATAGTAATAGGCAGAGTAGTAAGAGCTGAATAAGGTTTAAAACTGTACAGCTAATGGGAGTGGGAATGGGAATACAATTAATGCGTAAAGGAATTAGGTGTGTCTTGTGAGGTTGAACTTGGCAAAAGATGGTTAACAGCTCACTGAACAGCACAAATGACAGTAAGAATAGCATACTGTTATTACACTTTCTCTTTTGAAAAACTCATATTTTTTGCATATGCTGCTGACTGGCTCACTTTTTATTTTGAGTTTTAAGAGAAATAGATGAGGAGTGGGTCTGGGAAAGAGGGGAGATGGGAGAGTGGGCAGGCAGGAGTGGAGGGAGGGAAAACTGCAGTCAAGTGTAACATAGGAGAGAAGAATAGAGAGATACTCTAAATGCACGTCTTTTGGCACATGCATCTATTGCAGATGTAACCTGTCTACTTTATGTGTGTGTGTTCTTCATGTCTCTTTTTACCAACATGCCTTCTCAATATTATTGCATTTATTTATAATTTTATCTTTGAGAATTGTATACACAAATACACTGTAAATGCATAACTTTCACTACTCTGTACCCTTATCGCCATTACCTCTTCCATCTCCAACTTCCTCTAGCACTCATCTTAAACACTTTTATGATCTCTTGTTTCATGAAGTACGCTTAAGTTCTGTTAGGGCTACACATATGCAAGCATGCAGACAGGTGTGTGCCTCCACGTCCCTCTTCCCCCCTTAAAAATCTTAACTAACTCCAAGTTCAACAGGGAAGGCATTCTCTTGTCTCCTTGATGATTTATAGTTTAATGTTTCCTGTCTAAGAAAGTCTCTTACCTCAAGAAAACATTTGTGTGTTGTACAAGGTGACTCTTACTCTGTTAAAAACATTTGTTGTTCTTACCAGTGTTATTGCTGAGTGACCTTTCCCCTTCTGTAGGATTGTCCTGGATCTTTTCCAGAATCCCATTTTCTTCCTTCTACTTATTTTTATGCCAGTGCACACTGTCCTGTTTAATCTGCCTTTAGAGTAATCTTGTCCTTTGCCAATTCCACATATGTAGATGATTTACTCTTTGGATTAGTCTCCCCAATACCTGCACCTTCCTTATCGCCCTTCCATCTCTGTCCCTATTAAACTCACTTACCAACTCTACCTGGTCCCTTTACATAATTGTGACCTTTGGTTTGTTTTGTGAGCCAGTTAGCTTAACCAGGCCATCTGTGTGACCATTAGATTGGAGCAATCCATTGGAGCATGTTGGGGTCACCTGTGGGTATGAAGTCAGGGACTCCCTCTCTCATTGACTCTGTAAACATATAGGCTGTACCACATACAGTGGCTTTAGACAACAAGATGGTGTTTTGTATGCATTTATAAAGCAGTTGAAGGTTCGGGGCGGGGGGGGGGGGAATTATGCACTCTTTGCATTCTTTGCTCTGTGTTCTTATGTCACCTCTCTGCCTCTGTCACCTCTCTGCCTCTGTCCTCTCACTTTGCTTCCCCCCCCCCCCCCCGTACAGGGGACTTTGTGATTATATTGTATCCACTCCCAGATCCCAGAGCAATTGCTCTTTCTATTCAACCTTCGTTTATTTACATTGGAAATGTACTTCTGCTGTGTATGGGTTTCGTGGTTTTGATGAGTTAGAACACAGGCATTGATTTTTATGAATCTGAAAGTTGACTTTTATCCATGTACTCTCTGTTCTCTCATCCTTTCCCTATGCGTTCAGTAAAAGAATTTGCTAATTACTGTCTCACAGATGGTGGAATAACATGAAACGTTCCTGTCTGTGTTGCTGAGATCAGCAATATCTATCGATCTGTTTCCATCTTCAGCGACCTATTTCTTTCTGCAGGATCCAGTTTGCTACTAAGCTTTACTGTGAGATAATTTTATTTTTTCTTTTCTTATGGATCATGGTTTCTTCTTTATATATGTTAGGATCCATTGATTATCTACTCATCAGATGATCGCTGAATGTAATCTAAATTGTTTTATTGTTAGGTAGTACATAATATTTTAACATTACCTTTTTCAGTTCTTCCTTTACAAGTTACAAAATGTGTTTAGTATAAATGACGAATACTAACAAGTTGAGAGTTAAAAATATCAGTAGGAATGTGTTTCTTCCCAGATTTATACAAATCTGTCTTATCCCACTTCTCAGGATATATTGTTGATTCTGTCACTATTTTAACTTTCAGAATATTACAGATTTTAAAGTTATGATTACTACTTTAAGTAGCTTTAAAGCATCTAGATTTTTCCCTAAATTGTGCCATAGAACTGCAGGTTAGTGTCTTTCTAAAGACTATGAAATCTATAAGGCATTTTTATTCCTTTTTTTTTCTATTTTTTTCTGTCATGAAGGTATGTTGGTACTGGTTAGAATCTGTGTCCATTGGACAGAGATAAAAATGGCATGCACATGCAAGTCCTCTCAGTGAGAAAGGTACTTAGATTTTCCAGTCTCTATCTTGTCATTAAGAGGGAATTTGTAAACACACCATAGGAAATATTTTTAGTGAATTTTAGATCTCTTATGAGTAACTAGAAGAAGGGTTTTCAAACAAACTCCCTTCTTTTCTTAAACTGTCCCACTTTATTTTGACAGTGATTGACTGAACATTAATTCTGTGGCAGATGCAGAGAAATAAAGAGTGATGATTCTAGATGGGATGAGGTTGTATTTAAGAACAAGATATTGTTGAACTTTAGTCACAATCTAGAATCATAAAATACTAGTCTGGAAAAAGATTACAGAAGTAAACCCAGATCAGCCACGTTTGAGGAAATGCAAGTACGATTAGTTTCTCTGTAAGTAGTTAATTATGTGGACAACTCATTGGGGAAGTATTACTGCTCTGATTGCTACTTAGGCTTGCTAACAGCAGCCAGTGAGACTTTGTAGCACACTGGTGTTCAGAGTTTAATTCTTGATGACCTGGGGGAAAAGCAATAAAACGTAATGATATTACTCTATGAAAAGAGAATGATTGCAAAAGCTTATGAGGGACATTGTGAGCTAACCAGTCATGGTGACACGAATTATGTAGGTAGAATTTCTTCCTTTACAACAAGCATCATGCGTTGGGAAAGGAGGAACCCATATGAGCTGGTTTCACTGAAGCTATTGAAGTACGGAAGGATAATGAGAGGATGTCAGAGGAACTGAAAAGCAGATAGCCTGTAGATTCATCAGTCATCAAGTAAACAAAGTCCCTGTCACTTCTGGTGCTAGAAGGAGAGTAGAGTGGCATGAGATGGTGATATTAGTCCTAAGGGACCCAGGACATAAGATAAGTGATAGAACTTTGGAGAGAGACATATGGCAATCTGAAAAGGCTTTTGATTGGCTTTGTCATGAGGCTTGTAAACCAGGAGTCAGTATTCTTTTGTTTGTTTTTTGTTTGTTTGTTTGTTTGTTTTGGGTTTTTTTGGATATTTTATTTATTTACATTTCAAATGTTATTCCCTTTCCCAGTTTCCCCTTTGAAAACCTCTTTATCCTACCTTCTTTTCCCGTTTTTCTGAGGATGCTCCCCTACCTACCCACCCACTCACACCTCACCACCTTGGTATTCCCCTACACTGGGGCATTGAGCCTTCAGAAGATCAAGGGCCTCTACTCCCATTGATGCCATATAAAGCCACCCTCTGCTACATATGCAGCTGGAGCCATGGGTCCCTCCATGTGTACTCTTTGGTTTAGTCCCTGGGAGCCCCGGAGGGAGAGGGCATCTGGTTGTTTGATATTGTTGTTCTTCCTATGGGGTTGCAAACCCCTCCAGCTCCTTAAGTCCTTTCCCTAACTCCTCCATTGAGGTCTCTGTGATCAGTTCAATGGTTGGCTGCGAGCATCCACATCTGTATTCGTCAGGCTCTGGCAGAGCCTCACAGGAAACAGCTATATCAGGCTCCTGTCAGCAAGCACTTGTTGGCATCCACAATAGTGTCTGGGTTTGGTGACTGTATATGGGATGGATCCCCATGTGGGGCAGTCTCTGGATGGCCCTTCCTTCAGTCTCTGCTCCTCATTTTGTCCCGTATTTCCTTTAGACAGGAGCAATTCTGGGTTAAAAATTGGGAGATGAATGGGTGGCCCCATCCCTCAACTGGTGGCCTTGCCTAACCTCTGCATATGGGCTTTACAGATTCTCTCTCCCCTTTGTTGGGTATTTCAGCTAATGTCATCCCTGTTGGGAGCCTCTTACTTTCCTGGCATCTGGGTCTTTTTGATGGCTACACCCAGTTCCCCATCCCCCACTGCTACACAAGGGCGTTATTTACTCCATCAGAAGTGGGCCTGTTGCTGAGTCTGTTTCCATGAGTCAAAGAGATAGAGATGGCTTCTAGGGGAGGCTTAGCCACACCTGGGTAGGCTGCTTGAAAAAGAGATGCGAAGTTAGTTAGCCATTACTGTGGCAAACTATCTGGGATAATTGGCTTTTAATCAAAGGGTTATTTTTGCTCACAATTTGAGTCTGTGGTAATTTGGGTGTTGTATTGGGGCCTACGCCAAGGCAGCACATTGTAGTAGGGGCACATCATAGACAAAGCAATAATAACGGAGGAGAGCTAGGGTCCTGATATTCTCAAAGGCGTGACGCCAGTGACCCAGCTTATTCCCACAAAGCTCTACTTCTTAAAGGTTCTCCCATCTCCCAATAAAGCCATGGGCTGGAGAGCAAACATTTAACACATCTGCCCTCAGAGAACATTCAAGAACCAAACTGTAGTGCTCACTGTGGTAGTGCAGTTCTGTCCTGAAGAGGCTGAAGCCGGAAGATCGAGGAGGATTCCAGGTCAGATTAACTGAAGACTAACATCTTCTTTTGATAAAAAGAAACAATAAAAACATCATCACCACCACCACCAATATTCCAAACAGTAGAGATATAATTATTTGCTTCCTCTTTAGCTTGAGAAATATATATGTAATTATATATATGTATATATATGTATATATATATTCATTCTTCTTTGTGTACGATATGGTGTATTACATTGATTATATTTTTCTACATGTACTGACAACTATTTCTAATGCCCTTGACTAAATAATCCATTATTTACTCAATAAATTATATTGTGAAGTTCACAAGGTCTTGTCTCCAGAAAGATGAATTTTCTCTGTATATTTCCATTGGTTATCCCCACTGGTATGCAGACACCAGTAATTTAATGACATGTTTTTAAAAAGTATTTTAATTCTTTGTCTAGTAAGAATAGCAAAATAACCATTTTCCTTTTTTTCTTTGTTCACCCTATTCTAATTATATTTGGGGCTTTGTTTTTCTAAATTAGTTACAGAATTGATTTCATAAGTATAATAGCATTAGATGTGAGATTTTCAGGTTTCCAGAATGTCTTAAATTGAAAAACCTAATTTTCTTTCTTTATTTTTTATCACTTTCACTTACTGAAACAAATTTGAAATAGTTTGAAGAGGTTTAAGTAGAAAGAAAAGTTTTGTCCAAGTTCTAGGCTGTGAACAAGCATTAGTAAATGCAATTTTGAAATTGGTGAACTATGTGCTTTGCATTTTTTATTTCATTGTTATGCTGATATCAGTTACTTGAAGAGAATAGATAACACACACACACACACACACACACACACACACACACACACACACACACACACAACCCTTTGTATTAATTAATCTTGCATGAGGTCTGTCAAGATGGCTCAACAGATAAAGGCACATGCTGCCAAGCCTGACAGTTCTACCAGTGGGACCTACATGCTGGAAGGAGAAAATCCATTCCTGCAAGCTGTCCCCTGACTTCCACATGCCCTGTATAGCATGCAACCTCAACATGAAAGATACATAAACATGCATTCCTCTTTTTCCTGGCACAGCTGTATTTACATTCATACTGTGTAAAATGGACAGTAGCTATCGCTGCGAATACATGATACACTTCCTCAGTAGCTTTCCACATTGAATTTATTTGTAGCTATGATGTCTTCAAGCTCTTGTTGGCTAATGAGTGTTACGGATGCTATCAAAGGCTGTTGGGTATCTGCAATAGATCTGGATGTGGCTTCCTGAAGTTTTAGTCATTGACTCTTGGTTCCTCTTCTCCTTCCTTGGACAGGCTGCCCTGCAAGTTGGGGGGCACGGAGAAAGGCTGCACCAGTGTCGGGAAGTGATGCTTCTGACTTACAAGTCCATTCCCATGCAAGTGGACGGGGAGCCATGTCGGTTGGCACCTGCTATGATTCGGATCTCCTTGAGGAATCAGGCCAACATGGTACAGAAGAGCAAGCGGAGAACCTCGATGCCTTTGCTCAATGAGTGAGTCTGTGCTTGCCTTCCTGGGTGACATGGAGACACTGGAAAGCAGATGACAGAGTATGCGCATGCTCTGGGGACCTCACTGTGTTAGAAAGGAGAGAGAAAAAATCAAGAAGGAACCACATGCCCTTCCTTGATGGCTCTCATGGGAACATGTGCAATCTCACTTTATTTATCTTAAAGTTATTTGACCTTCTATTTGGTAAATTTTGCTATATGTAAAATAGATGATTCTACTTGGATAATTATTTTGGGGTGTTCAGATGAACTAGTTTTAATATTTAGTGTGGTTTATAGAGGCATTCTTTCCTGCCTGTCAGTATGTGGTCCCTCTCCCCACCTTTCCAATTTGGAGTCCTGTGTCCTCTGATGAATCAACCCAGTTTTGCCTTCCAAGGCAGCATCTACTGTTCAGACTGAATTCAACTCATTGTGCCTACTTCTAAACACATACTATCCCTTCCTTTCTATGCTCTTTCCTTTTTTATTTAGGTGTTTTAATAAACTGATCCAAGGCAAGGCAGTAAAGATTAGGTAATATCGGATAGATGTTCATTTTCTAGTGTATTTTAATTGGTGACTTAATTGTCTGCTCGGGTTTGAAGAAGTAGCTGGAGAGGGAAGAGGATTTGGGTCATTTTTTTTTTTTTTGAGTATCTTCTAGATATCATGCCTCTATGCCTAAGGTCACTTCAGGGCCTCAGGTTGTTCTCTGTCACAGTGAGGGCCCTCAAAGGTGCACCTCCTGTTTGCTTTCTGCGATGCATGGTTACCGATTGTACTGAATGGCTGGCTTCCTGGCGGTGCCTGCAAAGAAGGGACATGCTTTGCCATGTGTTCATGAAGTCAAGGTGAGAATCTGCACAAATTCCCAGAATAACTGATGACGCAGGTGCCACAGCTCCTGTCACCTCCCTCGGCGCCAGCATATGCGCAGGAAGAGCACCAGACAGCACTCCCCAGGCACTTCAGCTTTTGCCATCCGCTTCTAAGTTTGAGGCTGGCGTGAGAAGTCCGCTTCCTCTGTTCTTGGAGTCTGGACTTCCTGGAACATTGGCCTAGTTGTTTCCTCAAGCTTCCATTTACTCCATTCACTCTGAGGTGACAGTTCCTGCTTTATTTACCTTTTGGCAGCTGGCAAAACTCTTGGCGCGTTTGCTGATGCTTTCTGTCCTTGCTACCTTTTCCTTCTTCTAGGTTGAAGACATAATTGTGAGTTTATATGTTAAAAAGAGACGAGATGTCGACAGCTGTACGTGATTCTTCACATTTCTTCTAGATATGTTAGTCAAATCATCACCCACTGGTTTGGCAGAAACCTAAGAACCAATGGATACAAAGCTACCTCTGAATTTGTACAGTGGCCAAGGTGCCTATGTCACTTGTAGATCCTCGATGGAAGAGACAGAATTAAGCTCTATAAGTTTACTATCGCTCAAATAGAGAATATGACCTTCCTAGAAGTAAACCTCTTCAAGTGTTCAGTTTTGAACAGCTTTTATGCTCTGTCAAGAAAGAATTTGTCATCTTTATGTAAACCTGTTAATTAGGAGTCATTTGGCTTCCTTTACATGCAAAATAAGTACACATAGTGTTTTATTTTGTCCTCATCGCATGTGTGGCATATGGCACTTTTCTTGTATTCACTTGTACAGGTGTCCAAGAGCAGCCTCATCTAATAAAATTCTGACACTTCTTACCTGGGGAAGTGTTCCCAACATATCAGCCTCATGTGACACAGAGGACCATATCCAGTGGGAGTCAGAGCATACTATTCATTTTTTTAAAAAAAAAGAGCTAAAAATTGAAAACACACATAAAATTATTATTCAGCACTATATTTAAAATCAGTATTGATACTGCATTTTCGAAGAAAAAGGGATAAACCTGGTTACCATGTCAAACTTGTTCATTAAGCTTGGCTTTCTCTCTCCTTAATCCTTTTTCATTTCTAAAGTTAGATTATGTCTATATCATCATAAAACCTCTCCTTCCTCAATCTCTCTCTCTCTCTCTTCCTCTCTCTCTCTCTCTCTCTCTCTCTCTCTCTCTCTCTCTCTCAAATTTAACTTCTTCCTCTGAGGTTCTCTCAGACTTGTCCATCATTGAGAGATGGAAGAGATATTGAAAGGTCAAGCTACTCCTTTATGTCTCTGCCTCCCTTTCTTCTCGCCTCCCTTTTCCTTTCCTTGCTTTCCTTTCCTCTCCTCTCCTTCCTTCCTTCCTCCATTTATTTATTTACTTAATAAACTAAAACTGTTTCTGTGGTTCAATTTGCCTGTATAAATTTTTTTGCTACAAGGGGAAGACAACTACTTTCCTGTGTCATAAAATTTTTATATCAATGGCACAGGTCTTTGTGTGTGTGTGTGTGCATATATATACATGTGTGTGCATGTGCAACTATGTATGTTTTTGTGTGCATGTGTGTATGTATTCTCAATATAGGGATGGTAGCCACTTGGGTCATCTAAGGAACTGGGCTCTTTTCATCCCTGTTACCTGGGAAGACTTGCTATTTTAATGCTCTGGTTCCCTGAATAACTGCTTCTTCTTCTTCTTCCCCTGAATGCAGGTGTGTCTCACACATCTGCTCTTTCTTTGGGACGTTGAATCTCAGGTCTGTGACTTCAGCCTTGGCTCTTTTCCAAAACTAAAGATTATTCCCCAAACACTGTAATTGACAGTTTTTCCTTAATGAGGTTTTGTGGCAAGCTCAGATTACACACTAAGAACCAGACCCTTAACTCAGCTGCCTTTGTATTTCCTTCTCATCTGTTGAGTCTGTTCCTCACCCACGTGCACATTCATTATGGATTTCTGTCCCTGAAGCCACCTCACTCACCTCCACTCTTCCACACCTAGCTGGTTAGCTAGCACTTTTTTTTTTTTTTTTTTTTTTTTTTGGAAACAGGGTTTCTCTGGAACTCACTCTGTAGACCAGACTGGCCTCGAACTCAGAAATCTACCTGCCTCTGCCTCCCAAGTGCTGGGATTAAAGGCAGCTAGCACTTTTCTTGAGACCACCTTCAGTTCATCATTCAGATCTTACTGCACACTGTCCCTCTTGTTCATTAGGAAATGGCTAATGTGCGCTCACAGTTGATTCGTTTCCCAGTTTACCAGGCTGCCCTCTTTAGAAAGATGATTTTTCTATACCAAATAGAATTCCCAAAATGGGAAGCCTCTGTTCCTTATCTTCACTGGTGGTTTTGATATTTTCAGTCTTCATCCTGATCTCCTTTGTCCCAGGGGAGCTACAACCTTTCTCCATCATCATCCTTCTTTTTGCCTCTGGATTTTCTTCTCACAGGGGTCCCCCTTTCTTCTTTCATCCTCCAGCCTTGCATACAGTGCAGAACCCAATCCATGTATCACTTCCACCAAGTACCATCCTCTAGCTGATCCTATCAGTTATTGTACCTCTTGGTGCTATTTCCACCACATCAGCTAGAGCATCCCTCATCTGTTTGCTTGTCTCTCTGCTCTGCTCTGTGCAGAGGCCCTGGGCTTTCCCACTCAGGAAGCCCTGTACCTAGTATTGTCTCTGAGACAAGATCACACATTGAATCTGTGACTCTCATGTGCACTTCATTATTCCTCTGTTTCTTCTATGTTTCTTGGAAACTATTAACAGAATAACAGCTATGTAAACCTCATGAATTTGTCATCTTTGAGACCTCATGAATGTAGAGGTCATGCAGTATATGTTTCGAGGATGTTTTACTACAAGTGCAGGACAGACATTGAACCAATTAGATATGATTACATGAATAATCAGAAGGAGTCTCTGTGATTGATTACAAAGTAGTAGACCTTCATGATGCCATTCTGACCACATTTATTATGGAAGGAAACATGTTTACCAGAAAATAACCCAATTTTATTAGAATATACAAAATAAAATGTATTCACTAACTGATATTGGCAAGGGAGTGTACTTTATTTTATTAGCTCATGCAAGTCTACACAGTCCACTAAATATTTTCCATACAAAATGTCATAGAGATTTTTGTCTAGTATTTTTTTTTACTAATATCCTAGCCAAAAAAAAATGTATTTCATTGTGCTGTGCATCGTGAAAAACCAATGAAGGTGATCAGAAGCTTAAGATAAGTGGTGTAGAAGGAAGTCTTTGGTTAGTACCCTTGACTTCACTAGCAGTTATGAAGGACGGACATTTTGTATAAAGGCAAGAGTGCTAGTTAGCTAACTTTGAATTGGGCAACTGTGTTCCATCATCCTGAGCTACGGATGAGTACTGTTAGTTTTAACAGAGAGTCTTTGAAGATAACATGGACAGAATGACCTTCTGTGGGAATGTATGTACCCAGTAGGTAGAGAATCTGGGGAGTACTGCTCTGCACTTAGAGAAGTTTAAATGAGAGAAGAAAAAAGGGGGATGGTACAGGGTGAGAGTGAGTTTGGGGGTCAGCTTATTAAATTGCACAATGGCTTCTTTCCAATAGTATCTATGGACCGATCTCATGACAAAAGAATAAGGAGAGATGTTTATGGTCTCATGTTTGTACCTGGAGGATGAGTGACATTAAGTCATCAGAGGAATGGAAAGGAATTCTGTAAAACCACTTCTGGCCTTCTCAGAAAGCCTTTGCTGTTCAGCTGAAGGAAGCTCAAGGTTGTTGAGTCCCTCTTTTCAAGATGGCTCTCGAATGGGACCTCAAAGACGAGGTGCAAGGATGACATGGGCTCCCCTCCTCGGGGAGAGGTCAGTGTGTTGCTTCCCCACTCTGATGTGGAAGCCTATGCCTCTGTCCTTGAGTCGTCCTAAATGTCCTGGAGCAAAGATGCCATTGACAACGCGTCCTGTGCCCTCAGCCCACCCTCCTGCTTTGGCCCTGCGCTCCAGTATGTGGCTTGCCCAGAACTAGCCGCTTCGATGTGTCCTGTTGGCTTCATTGCTATCACCGGCTTCTCTGGATTATTTCCATGGCTGGCTTGATTTCCTTTTTATTTTTCTTTCATCGCTGTGGGTGATGCGCTCATTTAATTTCTGTTTAAACTTTGTGTGTCTCTCTTTTTCTCCCCGGCTTGTTCCTTGTTTGTCCACGCTGTCCTGCTGACTCTGTCTTCGCTGCTCATTCCCCTGCCGCCTCTAGCATCCATCAGGTGCAAGCTGCGGACCTGCGGCGAGTGTCTGCTCCCCCCGGCTCCTTCACCATGTGAGTACAGTGCCATTCTGTTTTGACCCTCATTCCCCAACTTCTCCTCAGGGGTGGATTGCCCACGGCACCCTTTTCCTCCACAGGACTGCTGTTCAGATGAGGGAGCCACCTAATCATAGATGCTCTTACACCCCTATTTTTAGATGTGAAATAGAGAGCAATAGGGAAGCTCTCTGTGCTTTGTATGTTCCCGCCCACTGCGCGTTTGCACTTTCGCCTTTTTATGAGATACTACAGGGCCCATGGCTGTGTGGGTTGGTGTAATAATCTACTCTAAGTGTCATTGCTTTCAGAGTCTGATAGGACAGTTAGACCAATACCATTACAGATATATTTGAGGAAGTGCTTATGGCCCCAATATGTGCCAACCTCATTTTTGTGCCAAAGAGACACAGCTGTTACACAATGATCAATGACCACGAGCTCTCACTGAGTTAGCAGAAATTTATTGTTATGCATGATTAGTGGTTTAAGCTCAATGTACTCCAGGGTGTTTTAATTATCTGGTGAAATGAAATAAACAAAATGGAAATAGGATTTTTAGGATATTTTTCTTTTAGTATTTTGGGCACTAAACACTGATTCATCTTTCTTTCCTTGCTCCATATTATATTACCTGACATTTATTATGCTTCAAGTACCATGCTAGGTGCCTTGCATCTACTATGTAATTCTCATGATGATACTGTGCACATGGACTAGCGCTCTTTCTCCTGTATACATGCTCAAGGTCACAGACTAACAGGTCATAGAATGAGATTCAAATTCATGCAGCCAGGCTTCTAAACTCATGTGGCCTTCCATCTGTCTGGATTCTGAGTGTTTCTCCAGACCCAGCAGCGTGATCACTTTTTCAAATAATTCTCCCTTGATTCGTGCTTTCAGAATCAGTCACACCTCATTGGAGTTCACTGTCTATGAGCCTGTTATAGTTTTTAAAGCTTCATTTGGTTTTCATTGTCTGAACTCGAGATGTGTGTATATCCCACTCCAGACTTAGCCTACTCAAGGTGATTAGCAGTATATCCATATGGATCTCTGTGTTCTAGACCTATTCACAGACCTTGACAGAGCATTGTGAAACTAAGCTACTAAGCCATAGTGAGTTGGTGGCCTTAATGAGTGGGAAGATATGTGTCTGTAAGGAACTGTGTAAAATCTGAAATCTAGTGGTGTTACGAAGTACTTCCTAAAGTTTAAGTGCTCAATCTTGTTTTCAGCTTACAGATCACATTTATTAGAAATATATGTTAGCTGACGAGTGTCCCTTTTGGCCCTGGCTGAGCACCATGCACTGTTTTATGCTGAAGAACTAGTGATCAGCAGCACCCATTAGTACTTGTGTGGAGCACAGGCCTTATAATTGAACAATCATACCCAACAAGGTAATGGTATTTCATTTCCAATCCACTGTTGCTTACAGGGTAAAATTCTCCATTCTGTGAGCTCCTTAGTAAATTTGTCTTCAGAGACTGGCTGTCAGCCATCTGATCAGGCTTTTAGTAGCTCCACGGACTGAGGTCAGAGAAATGAGAAGGTCTGCAACTGAAGTGGGTGCGAGAGCGGTTGAGTTCCATTCTCTAGCAGGGCTGTGTTGACAGTGTAGACGTAGGGCTGGTGATTTGGTATTCCAGGAGAGGATGTGCTACAGGAAGGGATTCGTTTCTACAGAATATAGCAGGCAGTAGTTGTGTCTACTTTAACACTGTAGCACTAATATGAAAATATTTCTGTGACATACTATTACAGCGCATAGGTGCTGTATGCCTCTAAAGCATCTGTATAATAAAAGTTGGTAAAGCTGGGTGGAGACTGATCTTAAATAGAGCAAGAAGACAGAGAACAGATCAAGCATAGCAGAGCCTTTGGTGCCTTTGTATCAGGAACAGTACTGCCTGAGCCTTTTGTACCCATGCTACTCGGAAGGCCCAGACATGCTTAGCTTGCTAACGTTGCTTTGCTCCCTCTCCACCGGCCATCCAGACCTGACACCCTGAACTGAGATCTTTGGCTTTCTCTTCTTTCAGAACCTGTGTTAAATAGATGCTCTTTAGATCTTTGGAGAGGGCTCTCTGTTGCTCCTAGAGCAACGCTGCCTCCTTGAAATGGTCTGAAGTACCCTTTCCTGGAAAGCCTCCCTTTCTCTAGTTTCCAGGTGACTTTTTTGAGGAGAGCAAGAATACTTGTGGCGATGAGAGCGTGAGACATAGATTGTTAGGAGTCGTGACGTAATGCTAAAATCCAACCACACACAAAATGTCAGTACCGTGGAATATGTTTAAGATTTATTTTTATTATTTTTACATTATGTTTTAGGGGGTGGGTTGTGCACATGAGTGCAGGTGCCTGTAGAGTCTAGAAGAGGATGACTGGATCTACCGAGGCTGGAATTACAGGTAGTTTTATGCCATCCCAGAGTGGGTGCTGGGAGCAAACTCATGTCCTCTATAAAAGCAGTATATGTTCTTGGCCACTGAGCCATCTCTCTAGTTACTAGTATTGTGTAATATTTTGGGCTTTATGGCTGCATACGAATTTATGGATTTTAAAAATGGTTTTAAGGCCTTTATTGTAGAAAGGCAGAGAGAAGGAGAAGAATAGAGAAGTAGAAGCCAGCCATGGCCACGTGGAGAGAGGGGGGAAGGGATGGGGAGAAGGAGGGCGAGAGGGGAGAGTAAGAACAAGAGGGTAAGAGAGGGAAGTAAGTGTGAATTTATGGATTTTTAAGCAAAACTGTTTAATTCCCCATTCACTAAATAAGACAACGCTAAGTCTAGAATATCCACATGAACATTCTCTACAATGTAGCTTGGAACTAAAATCCTTTATGTGATTAAGTTTCTTCATAGGAAAGTAGTCACTGAAGGGCACACACATGCTGCAGTTCTTAAATTGTGGATAATGGTGTTGAATCCTTCATCCAGTTGTTCCATTTGAGCGTCTGCTAAAAAGCATATGGGACCCCAGAATGAAAGTTTCTAGAATTCTTTTATCGGTTAGTAGCCACTTTTCATTGGGTAGCATTTCCTTCTTGCTTTTCCGGCATAAAAAGGAAATGCTGTGATCTGTTTACATTTGACTCGTCATTTTCAACTTTCAACACTGCTTACTTCAGACAGCAGATATTCTGGGGTATTGAAGACATTGAGATCAGAAAGCTACCTTTCTGCCCCTGGGAAATGAGCACGCCGCCATCAGACCTAATTGAGTTGTCTACAGTGTAATTACAATCCAGCATGACAAGGCTCCAAGCAGAGAGATGTGAGCTGTACTTCCGTGTTAGCAACTTTTTACTGCGTATTTGTCACAGTTGGTTGTGTTTCTTACCAGTCTTTGAAATTAATATGTGGCAAAGTTGTTACTTCTGGTGCAGTCCCATGAGTTTTAAAGCAAGAGTATAACCATATAACCATCACCAGAACACAAATTATGTCACTGATGTCACTAGTTTTCTTCTATAATACTACCCTGTAATCCATCCAGATATCATTAGTTACTCTCACCACTCAACATCTAACAGCCACAGATCACCATAGATTTGTGCCTTTGAGAATTCCACAAAGATGGAATCAAACAATATGTGATCCACCTCAGCTGGTATTTTTGACTGAGCGTGACACCTTCCACATCTATCTGACTTGTCATATGGAACAGTCATTTGTTGGTTTTTGTTTTTGAGCTGCCTTCCACCCTGTGACTGTTTCCACTCATCCAGTGGATACCTGGAATTTTGCTGGTTGAAAGTGATTGTTGACGTGGCTCAAACCACTAAGGAGTAGATTTTGTCTGAACAAAAGTTTCTACTACCTTAGGTTAAATGTCTAGAAATGAGGTGTTCGGATCCACATGGCAAGTTGATTTGGTTTCCTTAGCACGAGAACAAATGGAACACTGTTTTCAGAATGGTTTCACCATTTTTGTCTTTCTATGGGTGACATTTGGAGTTCTCTTCATGTCCTGTTGCTTCTGGTGGTGGCCATCAGTTTTGCCACTGTTATTCTCTGCAGTGGCAGTATGGACTCTCATGCATTGACTTTTACCTGTAGCCCAGCTTAAGGCGTCTTTTTAGTTTTAATTTGATAGCATTATCCAGCTTATCAATTAAGATAGATTGGTTTATTTTATTCCAAGCTATACGTCTTACGTCTATATTTCTTTTGCATTATGTATCAGCTAGGGTTTCTAGTATGATATTGAATAAGAGTGGTCACTTACTTTGCTGTTGGTTTTAGGAAACCTTGCTGCTTACACTGTTAAGCTAATTGTTTGAGATCCTTTATTCATTTATTTAAATTTATGTGTGGGTGTTTGTTTGCATGCATGTCTGTTTACCACGTGTATTCCAGTTGAGACCAGAAGTGGGTGCCCTGTCCTCTGAAATCAGTATTACAGGTGGTTGTGAGCAGCCATATGGGTAGTAGGACTCTAACCCAGGATCTTTGGAAAGCAGCCAGTCTTCTGAACTGCTGCGGCATCTCTCCAAACCCAGTTGTACATTTCTTCTGTTGAAGTGTTAGCTATCAAAGCTGTTTTTCTTTTTTTTTTCTCTCTCTTCAAAAGACTCTGACATTTGTTTGTTAGAATTTGCCAGTGAGTGAAACCATTTGGGCATTAGGATTTTTTTCTTTCAACCTTTACGTGTAGATCAAAGGAGCTGGAGGGAGAGAGTCAACAGTTGGTAGCACACGATCCTCTTCCAGATGGCCTGGGTCCACAACTGACTGTGACTCTTAATTCCAGAGGACCCAACCGTCTCCTCTGACCTCCCTGGGCACAAGGCAAGCACATGGTATGCATACATGCATACAGCCAAGTAGTTATACTCAGAAGATATAAATAATAAGTAACCCCTTGAGTGGTAAACCAAGTTATTTTAGAATCTCTAGGACTATTCAGGTCATTTATCTTTACCTTGGTGAATTTTTTATGGTTGTTTGATATTTCCATAGAATCTGTCCATTTCTTCTATGTTGGCAATTGATATGGATGGGATTGTAAAGAAAACTTCTTTATCTCTTTTATTTCTGTGGCAACTGTAGGCGTAGTTCTTTTTTTTTTATTCTTGATATTTGTAATTCAATGCATCTTTTGAAGTTTTCATCAGTCTTGGCAGAGTTATTTTATCGCCCAACCCCAAAATTGTCTGTTGGTTACACTGACTTTCCTGATTGTTTTCTGTTTGAAATATAGTTGAACTTTGCCCTTTATTACTTCCTCCCTTATGCTCATATTGGGCTCATTTCATTTATTTTTGTTCTGGTTCCTTAAAGAATTTTACTTCCCCACTTCCCCCCATTAGGAGGCAATTGACATGATGGCCACAAGTTCTGACTGTCCTCAGGGTCATGGCTGCACTTGTTACCCTGTATTCAAATGCCTCCTGGAATTCTTCCATTGGACAGCAAGGCCATACTGTGTCTCTAGCATAAGACCTGGGCACGGTCTGCCCTCTGTCATTCACGTAGACACAGACTGGAGAGAGACCCTTGCATAGAAACAAAGTGAAGCTCCTTTCGGAATCCCTTCCTCTTGAAAGTCACTCCTCTCTTTAGTCCTCAACCAGAGAATTATTCCTAACTTTAGTTATTCCCTATGATCCACGTCTCCTTCTATGACAGAAAGAGAAGCAAAGACGGTTGATTGCACCCTCTGGACATCGCAGTTCCTGAGAATAGAAAGGAGATTGTGTTTTTGGTGTTAGTAATCTTAGCTGTCACAGGACCTTTGCCATGCTGGCTACCAGTACTGCAAAATGGCCTAAATCTGAAGTGTGAGCAGATGAAGGGGAGGAAACCTTAAAAGAGAAAAACAGATTTATTTTTCTCAGTGAGTCAGCATTCTGAGGTGTTGCTTTCCTGAACTCAGCCAGAGCCCAGACTTTCTCTCAGCAATCTCCCTGCCTGTGTCTGGCATCCACTTTCAGATCATATACTGCTGGAGTCCAGCTCTGGTCTACGGCAAGGGACAGTGAGGGAGCCCATCAGCGGGGTGTAGTTGGCCTGTATTTGGTCTTCCTCACCAATTTGTTGCTAGATTTCACCTTCTAAAGTTCCCTTATGGCTGCTTTATTGCTTTATTTAGGGAGAAAAAATGGTGGAGAGGCTCCCTTCTGTAAGATAACTGGGCCACTGTACCAGGCCTGGAGCTTGTCACAGGTCCCTCATCCCATGTCTTTCCGTATTCCCTGACTCAGCACATGCCCCAGCTCAGGGCAGCAAAGCATCTCTGCAGACAGCAGGGCATCATCCTACCTGCCACTGATGTATGTTAACTATAATACACCATCCAAAGTTATAATTTAGACACAAGCAGGATCTGCTTGGTGCTAACTTATGTGGGTTTGTTTACCGCCTGAGGGAAAGTACACATATTGAAAGGATAGTGTAACTTGTCATATTTGACCACAGGCTGAATGTGATTCGGTTCTGCAAAATTGATTTTGATAAATGAAGGCTTCTTGGTAAAGGATAAAAGTAAATTGATTTTCTTTGCAAAAGTTAAAGAGTTTGGAGGCGAGAAGGGGAAATATTGTCACTGTGCCATTTCTGAGATTTTATTTGGGGCTGGATTTAAGAGTTCCATGGCTGAAAAAGTACAGATACAGAACTGAGAACCTTCAGTCTTCATGACTGAAGTCTGCGGTTTAATGTCTGCGTGCCTCGGAGGGGAGAAGGAAGCGAGTCTCTGCAGCTCATTAGAGAACATTGTAATTGTCTTCTCTAGCTGGCCACATGAAAACTTCCCCGACATTTCCTTAAGCTTGAGCTGTGTATTATAAAACATTGGCCTCTCTCGCTGATGTGACCCTGACCCTGTAATTAGAAAATTCGACTTGAAAATGGAAGCTGTGCTTGCTAAACAACACCACCTTTTCTTTTCTTTCTTTCCATAAATCCCTCTACTTCATCGTGAATGGTATCAGGAAGCCACACAAGCCCTGTTGAGAGCATCTGCCTGGCTGTCTCTGTGATCTGCGAGGTGTGCCTCTGGTGCAAAGGAGGGCCCCTCACCTGTGGTTTGATTCCACAGACCAAGCACTTGATGGAAATGTACTCACAGGCCAGCTGAGCTTCTAGAGTCTGGACAGGAAAATGTCCAGATTCAGATTCATGGATTTAAAAATTTTGTATCATACTTTTTGGCTCCAAAGGGGGGAAAAACGGTCTAGGCAACCCAAATGTGTTTAGGTTGTTCGTTCACAACTAACTATTCCTGTTATCCTTGTACAATCTGAACAGTAGGATCTTAGATACTTATAATTTCAGTGAACCTACATCACTTCTACAGAAGTAAAAAGGAGCCTAGAGGTCTAGAGGTTTCTGTTTTAAAAGATCAGGTGAGAACTGCTCTGTTTATTGAACTGGAAGAAACTAGAAACAGTGACACAGGATTAGTTTTACATCTTGAAAACAAAGCTATATGTTCTCTAAGAATCTGCCAGGCTTTGCCCACTGCCAGCCTTACTTCCCCATCTCTCCCGAGAGGCTAACATTTTGTGTGTTATCTGTCTGGTCCTCACCCGTTTCTCCTTCTTCGTCCCAGGAGGCCCACGACCATCCTTTCCTTTTCTCTTCCTCCCCCGACTCTTTCCAGCTTGTTCATAGGGCAGTTTGGCTAAATGGAAAATTACGAGGGCAAAGCACCTAAGAATTACTCTGGCTTTATCCCAGGCTGCTTCCAAACCAATGCCCAGGCTGCAGCCCAGGTAACAGGCTTCTTTGGTCTTTGTGTAATGCAGGTTTCCTCTCGAGCTCCTCCCCTATCTCAACTTCATTCCTCTCAAGGAGGTGTCATGACAGCATAGGTAGATAGAGCACAGGACCCTGCTAACCATATGCTTCATGTTTCTGATGTAAATATCTTGATAGCCCCGCCTTTGTCTGTACATCATGGGCCGTGGATTCATTATCCTTCCACATTTTGTTTTGAAGACAGTTTTTAAGATGCAGTCAATTCTTGGGATTCTCATCAGCCCTGAAGTTCTGTTCTGGTAAATCCAAGGTATGACTTTAAATCTCATTAAAATTTGCCTCAAGAGGAAACATACACAAGATTGGTCTTGGAATTACAGGTCACTTTTGGTTCTTGGTACTAAGCAGGAGGCTAGGCACTGTACTGCCTTGGAACACTTAGTTAAGGCCTTACCATACTGCCTGCAAGAACCCTCGTGGATGCTTGTGCTTGCTCAGAGAGGTGATATGTACTTAGACTGTGCTAAGCATCTTATTCTGTGACCAGTGTAAACACTTTAATAACAGCATTGGGTAACACTATTATGTTTCTATCACAGATGGGAAGACTGAGGAGAACGGTAGGAAGATTGCTTTCTGACATACTGTAAGTCAGTAAAATGAGGATTAAGTTTATTGCTATCTGCTTTGAGGAGAGTACTTAAAGTGGACTATCTTCCACCTTAAGATGAATGCATCATCAGTATAAACTCTGGTCATTAGCAGTGTGTGGATGTGTACGAGTGATGCGTTTTAATCAGATTGTACCAGGTATGCATTTAAAGCAAAAAGCAGATGTGAGTTATTAAGAATTCAGATGTACACATTTTATATGTTTTGATTCTTTGAGGCTGCAGATCTCAAGTATAGCTATAAGAAAAAGTTTACAAAGACAGCCATGCTTCTGCCTATAGCATCAGGCTTAGCTGGAAGGGTCACGCTTCCATCTCCACTGAGGGATGGCTTCTATGGTCTCCTATTGCAGAGGCCAGTGCAGGGCTCAGTACACTTATATAAAGGCCCAATGCATTCTATCACATTGCTTTTAGCATTTATATTTACAGGTGAATTATTCATACCCATGTAGGTGAATGAGCAATGTTAGGACTCAGCACTTTTTTATAGTAAGAGTTCACTTCAAGAGCAAGATGCCTATTTGGGTATGGTTTCGCCGGCTTGGGTGTATGGGGCATATGGGGCCACTGTCAAAGTGATCTTTGGGATAAGAGAGAGAGAGTCCTCAAACGTTTTTTGAATTATACATGCTCTAAGTTTATTTATTGGGTTGGGGAAAAGGAGTGAGAATACTTTATGCGTATTTTGTAGTGAAATTATTTGATATTTTTTTGCATTACCTATTTATTTTGAGGGTTATTGTGCATATGTACAATCACACAAATCAGAGGGCATGGTGGGAATTGATTTCTTTTTTCCTTTCACAACATGGGTTCCAGGAACAGAGCCAGGTGGTCAGGCTTCGCAGCAGGTGTCTTTACTCCTTACCGAGCCATATTGCTGGCCCTAACAAATATAATTTTTAAACTATAGAAATAATTTAGGTTTGGATGTAGCTCAGTGGGCGAGTATAGACCTAGCATTTACAGGAGCCCGGATTTGATTATCCTGTATTGTAAAAAGGAAAAACAAACAAATAAAATTCAATCTTAAAACTATTCAGTAAACACAAAGTCATGGTTTCAGTTTTTCTATATAGCATGGCTTCTATCAGGAGAAGCTGGAATCGGAGCCTGATTGGCCACAGCAGAGATATGTCAAGTTGACAGGGATTTGGGGGACATTGTGAAATTTGGGAA